>NW_017731477.1:754060-822996 GCF_001890085.2 Hipposideros armiger | reverse complement strand
TTGTTCTTGTTTCTTTAGATCGGCCTGCATTACTATGAATTTCCCTCTTAGGACAGCTTTCACTGCATCCCATAGATTTTGAGTTGTTGTGTTTTCATTGTCGTTTGTCTTGAGATAGCTTTTGATTTCTTCCTTGATCTCATTTATGACCCACTTGCTATTTAGTAGCATGTTATTCAGCCTCCATGTATTTGTGTGCTTTCTGGGTTTCTTTTTATAATTGATTTCTAGTTTCAAAGCATTGTGATTGGAGAAGATACTTGATATGATTTCAATCTTCTTAAATTTATTGAGACTGCTTTTGTGTCCTAACATGTAGTCTATCTTGGGAAATGTTCCATGTGCACTTGAGAAGAATGTATATTCTGTTGCTTTGGGGTGAAATGCTGTAAAAATATCAGTTAAATCCAGCTGGTCTAAAGTGTCATTTAAGGCTACTGTTTCCATGTTGATTTTCTGTCTGGAGGATCTGTCCATTGGTGACAACGGGGTGTTAAAGTCCCCTACTACGATAGTGTTGCTGTTGATCTCTGTCTTTATGTCTGTCAAAATGTTTTACATATTTAGGAGCTCCTATGTTGGTTGCATAGATGTTTACTAGGGTTATGTCCTCTTGTTGAATCGATCCTTTTATTTATATGTAGTGTCATTCTTTGTCTTTTATTGTAGTCTTCATTTTAAAGTCTATTTTGTCTGAAATAAGTATTGCTACTTCTGCTTTTTTTACATTCCCAGTTGCGTGAAAATTCTTATTCCATCCCTTTACTTTCAGTCTGTGTGTGTCTTGATCTGAGATGAGTGTCTTGTAAACAGCATATGCATGGGTCCTGTTTTCTTATCCACTCAGCCACTCTACGTCTTTTGATTGGAGCACTTAATCCATTCACATTTAAAGTGATTGTTGATAGGTGCATAGTTATTGCCATTTTGTTATTTGTATTTCTGATCTTCCTGGGTTAGCTTGTTTTTTTCCTTTCTTCTGTTTAAAAAAGCCCTTTTAGCATTTCCTGCAATGCTGACTTGGTGGTAATGAATTCCTTAAGTTTATTCTTTTCTGAGAAGCTCTTTATCTCTCCTTCAATTTTAAGTGATAGCCTTGCTGGGTAGAGAAATCTTGGTTGTAGGCCTTCATTTTGCGTCACTTTGAATATTTCCTGCCAGTCCCTTCTGGCCTGCAGAGTTTGTGTAGAAAAGTCAGCTCTTAGTCTTATAGGAGTTCCTTTGTATGTAACCTGCTGTCTTTCCCTTGCTGCATTTAGGATTCTGTCTTTGTCTTTAACCTTTGCCATTTTTACTATGATGTGTCTTGGTGTTTGTGTTCAGCTTGTTTGGAACTCTCTGCACTTCCTGGGCTTGTATGTCAATTTCCTTCACCAGGGTAGAGAAGTTCTCAATCATTATTTCTTCAAATACATTCTCGATCCCTTGCTTCTTCTCTCTCCTTCTGGTATTCTTATGATGCGAATATTTTTGTGCTTGATGTTGTCCCACAGGTCCCTTAAACTATTTTCATTGTTTTTTATTCTTTTTTCTTTTTGTTGTTCCAACTGGGTGATTTCTGCTATTTTATCTTCTAAATCACTGTTCCGATCCTCTGCTTTGTGTAATCTACTGGTGATTTCTTTCAGTGTGTTCTTCATTTCAGTTATTGTATTCTTTAGTTCTAACTGGTTGTTTTTTATGATTTCTGTATCCTTCTTTTTGTCCTCCTTAAGTTCCTGAAACATTCTTATCATCAGTGTTCTAAACTCTGTGTCTGAAAGGTTGAATACCTCTGTTTCATTTAGTTCCACTTCTTGAGGTTTCTTCTGATCTTTTACTTGGGACATGTTTCTTTGTTTCTTCATTCTGGCTGTCACTCTCATTGCTTCGATGTATTAGATCACCTACAAAGACAAAAAAAAATGAAAGAAAATGAAAAAAGAGAAAAGGAGGGAAAATTAAAAAAGGAAAAAGAAAAAAAAGGGGGGAAGGAACTCTCTGCCCGCTTTAATCTGCAGACCACTTGCTCAGCAATAGAGAGACTCTGGGCGACTCAGCAGCAGCTGTTGGGGGGAAGGGCTCAGTGCCTAATGCGCCGACCTCCCTCTAGACTTCAAGTGAGCTTCCCACAATTAATTGCTGTGTGCTCTGGAACCGTGCTCACCACCAAAAATCCTCACAGGTTGTTGCGGGTTGTCTGCTGCTGCAAAAAACCCTCTGTGGCCTGCGGAGGTAGGGGCCAGGGACCAGGGGCTCAGGGTGCCCCTGGCCACACAGCTCTAGGTGGGCAAGGCAGGCCCCCAAGGCACCACAGGATGTGGTCAGTGGCCCCCACCAAGTCAGAGCAGCATGCACTCCTGCATCAGCAGCCAGCCAGCACAAACTCGCCTGGTAAGCCCCAGACAAATCACGCAGGCGCACAGCTCACGGCCCTACACTCTCAGGAAAACTCCCTGTCTCAGCCTGCCCCAATCAGCCACTCAAAGATCAGGCCAAGCAGCCCGACAGCCAGTTGCCACCCAGGCAACTCTTCACACGCAGTTCGGAAATCGGGGACCTAAGGCGAGTCACGCACTCCTGGGTCTCAATAAGCAGTCTGTTGTAGTCAGAGTGTGCCTGCCCGGCGTTTCCCTGGCTACACAGCACAAGCAGTGCGGAGGGTGGGGATCCAAGGCCGCATATGCGCACGCACACACGCACACACACAGTCCTGCACCAATTCCAGCACACCAATGCAGTCCCAGACCTGAGCCTCTATGGGAGGGCCCAGCCCTGAAAAAATGGCGCCCTCCTGTGCACTACTCATGTGCAAGCTCCACACCAGGGGAACAATGGCCCCCAAAACCTCCAGCTCCCACGCCAAAGGCACTCAGTTCAGTCCTTCCCGGAGGCTCCTGGGCCCCGCTCATAGAGCTACTCCCTCCACCAGGAACCGGGTGAGTGCTCACCAGTGAGCGAGTCAGTTTTCCGGCTCCACTGGTTCTCCAGCTGCCCTCAGCCTCACCGAGTTGTGCAAAGAGAGTCCTCACTATTTTCTACTTCCAGCTATCATAGAACTCCTCTTCCTGGCAAAGTAACTCTGGGGTGGTGAGCACGGTGTGGGGATGGAGGGTCTTGCCCCAAACCAGAGAAGCCTCCCCCCTGCTGAGGTGTCCCTCACAGGGTTCGCCTCTCTCTTCTCCGCCCCTCCTACCAGACTCGATGTGGCCTCCTCTTTAAGTCCTTCATTTAGGGGTTCTGCTCATTTAGTGTCCAGGGAACTTCTGAGGTTGAATATCTTATAAATTATTTGTAATTTTGGTGTGATCCTGGAAGGCAGTCGGCACACCATCTGTCTATTCCACCATCTTACCAGAAGTCTCCATATGTTATATTATTTTGTTTCTTGAGTATACCATTTATAACCAACTCTTGTTTTTGAAAATTAAATTGTTCATGCTTTGCTATTGTAAACAACATTACATTGAAATTCTTTATAATTAACCCTGAATATATATGATAATTTCTTTAGAATAAATTATAACTAATTACCTACTACCCCACAACTCCCCCAAAACTTGAGAACTGGTAGATAAAAGTAATTTTTGAAGAGTGGCCAGCCTGGGTGGGATTTCAGACTAAATGGAGGGAGGGTCATTGGCAGGGATGTATGAAAGGATGTGAATGATAAACTGCCTCTTTGACAGTTTTATCAAAGAATTTCTCATCCTTTTATGGATTGGTGTATAGAGTTGAGATTAGCTTGCTCTGCTAGACAATGCTTTCTTTTTAGTATTCTTTTGACTAATCCATAATCATTTGTCTACTGTCTTCTGTTGGACTCTAAACAACTTGATGGCCCAGGGCTATTACCAAGTTAAGACTTACTATTTTCAGAAAAGGAAATGACATCTCAAATCTTTAAGTCAGGGTATTATCTTTACTAGTACTCTCAATCAGCAGCTTTCTTTTAAACTGAGGTTGCTTTATTTCAAGAAATCAAATGATTTTTGGCTGCTATTGACCTTGCACTTGGCACAATCCTAATTTTTAATAATCATTATTTTCTTAAAAGGAAAGCTAAGGTGCTGTGGTGAAAAAACACACATAGAAATAAATAATGTGACTTACATATTTAAAAAGGTTTTTGCTTCAATAAATTTCCATGAAGCATTGTCATCAAGATATATAATATTTATACAAAAATGATATAAAATCACAGAGACCCAAATTAGTGAATTTTTAGAAGTAGCTCTTTCTTGTATATTAACACTTACTCAGTGGAAATCTCTAACCATGGTGCTGACTCACTCTTTGAAATCAAATGAATAAAATACTTTATGCACAATGATTTTTAAGCATTATGAAAAGTTCATCACAACTACACTGATGGGTCAGTCTGAATTTAAGGAGTTTGAAATTCCTGGGGGAATTTGGAATCTTAATGAATTCTAAGACATTGGCTACAAACTGCAAATGTGTGCCACATTATTTAACCAACTTTTTGGCCTTGTCTTTATTTTGAGAGAAGGAAATGCTGGGAAGCATTGGCCTTGCAATATAGTCCCAAGGTACAGGTTTAGTTCAATAATTCAAATCTTTGAACAAAAAGCAGAGCTCTTACTTGGTACATTAATTATACTTTCACTAGACTTTAAAATGAAGAAGTTATGGTGACTTCTCTCCTTAATTCAACAATTTCCTAAGAGGTCACTGAGAACTTGGTCTTTTCCATAGGATTTTTAAGGGAAAATGTGTTTTAATAAGTAAAATTATTTCTCAAGAGCTCGAGGACTTGACACTGATAGACCAGAGCTGAAGATGCTCAGAACTGCCGGAACCCTTTGCATTAGTTCATATCCTCAGGAGTTTTGGACTGTCAGTGCTGAAGGGTTTGAAATTGGGAAATATATTACTCAAGTTTGCCCATTAAAATATTGGAGGAAAAGAGTACCGAAGTTGCAGCCTGTGTGACATGCAGTATGTGACACTGGAAAAATGCTATGAATTTCAGGGGTTGTCTGAGCATAGAATCATGTGATGTGACAAGTGCAGGAAACAGTTTTTTGTTGTTGTTTTTTTCCTGTGAACAGCTGACTTAACAGGAAGAGAAAAGTCCATACAAAAGCATCAGTGCATAAATTACTCCTGCCCTGAACTTGGTGCTGTTAATTCTTTGATGTCAAGAGTCAAATTTTGTCAGAAAGAGAATACACTCTGACACTGCCAAATGGATAGACACCAAAAAAATGACATTAAATAATATTCATGTTCTGATCAACTTACTAAAGCAAGACTATTCAGAATTATTTTTGGCGTGGGACTCTCCTGTTTAAAGTTCAGCAAACTTTATCACCACAGTTACATATTTTGTTATTTTGACATTCACCATTATTTATATTGGACAAATCATTCTAATGTGTTATCCTATTTGATATTATAAAAAGGAAAAAAGGCTAAGCTTTCAGAGAAGACAATGATGATAATGGTGACTTCACTTGAGAATGGATGTAATTAGTGAGAATAATAATCTTGTTGGAACAGATTCAGTGACTTTTTAATGTACTCAGCCTATAAAGTAATTTTAAAATACTACAAAGCACAGTATTTATTGCCAGGAATCTTTGAGGTGTTTCATGAACACTGGACTCAATCTCTTCCTAGATATCAGACCGGGGAAAGAGCTGCCCCTTGCCTCTCTTTTATTGTCTCTTAATATCCAGTTGGCCTTGGGCTCTACAAGAAAATCACTAATGGACCAACACCCAGCAAGGAGCCTATACAATTGAATGCATGTTCACATTCGTTTAACTATTTCCTAAAAGATAAAACAAAAAGTGACACAAGAGGTCTTGAAAACACAAGATTCGATCCCTAAGAGCATTCTCCAGGGAGATTCTCTTGCTCCCCTCTTTTACGGTCAAGATGAATGTCTCGTCCTTCTGGATATCTCTAGAAGAATGCCATTGTTGGATTAGCAATTTCTTATGTTTACAACGTTCTATGACATTTCTAGGGAATGTTCATATATATCATCTCATTTGATCTTCACAACAATCACATATTAGTAAACATATAATAATACCCCAACCAGACCCCAAGTCTTCTGACTCCTAGGGCATAACTTCCCATGTCACCTTCGTATTGAGCTTAGAGAGTGAGGAAGGCTGTTTCCAATGTCATGGTAGCGCATCATGGTGGTATTCATCACAGACTATAATTCAAATTATCTGCTATCCAGCTCCTGTCAAAAGCCTGGCTGAGATGGTAAGAGTAAAATTCTGGAGATCAATTCAGCAGTATGAGACAAAAAGTTTAAAAATACTCCCACATTTGACATAGCAATTTCACTTCTAGTAACTTATCATAAATGCATGCAAAGATATATGTACAATGATATATATTTACTATTTACAATAGGGGAACATTTTAAACCTAAAAATCTAAAATTAAGAAATTGGTTGAGGGCCGGCCGAGTGGCTCGTTGATTAAGAGTTGGCTTGGAAGCATGAGCTCTGAGCAGCAGGGCCACTGGTTCGGATTCCACATGAGGGCCAGTGACGCTGCGCCCTCTACAGCTAAGATGGTGAACAACAGCTCAACCTGGAGCTGGGCTGCCGTGAGTTGCTGGTGACAGTGTAGGCTGCCTTAAGCTGCTGTGAGCGGCAGCCAGTGTGAGCAGCCGTCCAATGGCTGGCGACTGATCTGCCTCAGCCGGGAAGAGCACAATGATCATAATACCAACATGGGCCAGTGAAGCAGTGTCCTCCACAACTAGACTGAAGAACAAAAGGACAGCAACTTGTCTGTTCCCCTTCCCCGATTCCCCAACACTGTTCCCTCCCCCAACTCCCCAATAAAATCTTTAAAAAAAAAGAAAGAAATTGGTTAAAACACTGTGATATATATCCATGTAATGAAATATGAGAGTGAAAATAAAAATGTTGCATGATGCTATTAACTGATTAGGGATAGTGTTCCTGATACATTCATAAATGAAAAATCAGACATGAAAATAGCATATACAGTACAGTAGCATTTTTGGAAAGAAAAATATGCATTTTATGCATGAAAAAAACATCTACTAGATACATGCAACAACATGTAAACAGTTATCTTCAGGTGGTAGAATTAGAGGTGGTTTATTTCCCTTTTCCTTTTATCTGTTTCTCTGTATTTGTGTGTGTGTGTGTGTTCATTCCCACTGGGTAGATATTACTTCTATAATTAAGGTTCAAATGTCTATGCAAAAAAAAGGTCTGGCTGAGAGAAGTGATGCTCACAGAAGATGGTATAAGAAACATGATGTCTAGCTATTTCTTTAATCATCAGGAGTTCTAACTTCATGTGAAATTAGAGCACATAAGTTATTTTTTAAAAATTTTAAATTTAATTATGGGAAAGAGTTTGTCTTTCAAATTTATGTTTCCATATAGATTCCAGAATAAAAGGAAAAGTTATATAGACCCACTTTAATCCTTTCTGCCCCTCCAGGTGCCAAGAAGTTGTATATAACATTTAAAAATAAACCTCTGTAACTCTATGACCCTTGCGGTTAGCATGTTTTATTTCTCCTTTTCGTTGTATCCTTTTTGTTTTCTTTATTTCAATTTCTACAACAATATTAGATATATACCTTTTGTTGTAATCCTTCCTACCTTTTTTGAAAAAAAATAACACGGTATAAATTATGGAATAAATAACACCCTCAAAAGTGAATTTAAGGACCATTCTTCTTACTATCCATTTGAAAAATTGAGAAACAATGTCTAGTTGTGTGGCTGTTGTAATACAGTTGAAAATTTAGAGGATGGAGTCAAAAAGTTTCATTTGAAAACACTGGAACACTGGCTATTATCTCTAGGACACTGGACAAGTCACAATAACTCTGGATCTGTGACCTTATCTTAGAAATTTTTATAGTAATAACTAGAAGTGAAAGCCATTGTTTTCTCACCCCTAAGAGCTATTTCTAACTTCTTTATATTTGCCCTGCCTCCACTTAGAGACTAATAAATTAACTACTCACCTTTCCAGTCTCCTTTGTAGCTGGGTGTGGCCATGTGACTGGCATGCCTCTTAGGTAGATGTTTCCTCCTTTATAAAAGAAAGAAATACTGTTTGCTTCCCTCCTTTGTCAGCATCAGCTCCAGCTATTTGCTCCTGCCTTGTTTTGCCTGGAGCTGTGAAAAACATTTTGAAAACACATGATATAAGCTTGAGAATGAAAAGTCAACATGCCTGGAATGGTGGAGGGCAAAGATGGAAGGAGTCTGGGCTCTCAATAGCATCAATGAGTCACTGATGAAATACCAGCACCCAACTAAGTCTGGACTTACTCCTATGTACAAGGAATAAACCCCATTTGATTAAACAACTGCCATCTAGGTTCTCTGCTACCTGCAGCTGAATCTTCCTTACTGACAGTTAATATCACAGAGTTGCTGTGAGAATTAAATGATGTATATTTAATTGCTTTATAAGTGGTAGATAATGCTACAATTTGTTATTATTTAGAGAGACAATACAGAGCACTGGGAAAGGCATTGGACTTGGACTTAGAGTTAAGTTTGAATCCTTGTCAGTCACCTTATTAAACCTTTTTTATAGGAAAATAACCTAACCTCTCTGTGTGCCCATTGTATCATATGTAAAATGGAGATAATAACTATCATAGAAGGTTGCTAGGAAAGCTCTTAGCACAGGGTTTGATGCATGTTGCTCAATAAATGTTGGTTTGAAAGGAAAATGAGCAAGTAGCAGTGATGTGTGATCTGCCCCAAATGAAGAGACTTCCTTTTTATGAGTTAATTTACACTGTCCCTTGAACATTTACATCACTATGCAAAGTTTATGACACTAAGAGATACTTCAGGATGCCTTATTAATAAAAATAGTAGAAAATTTTATTAGCTTCCTGGCACCATTCAAAGAACTTCATAGATATTGACTATTTTTTTAAATTAAACTTTATTGGGGTGACAATGTTAGTAAAGTTACATAGGTTTCAGGTGTACAATTCTGTAATACATCATCTATATATCACGTTGTGTGTTCACCACCCACAGTCAGTTCTCCTTCCATCACCATATATTTGATCCCTTTTACCCTCATCTACCACCGGCCCCCCTTACCCTCTGTTAACCACTGAACTATCATCTGTGTCTATGAATTTTTGTTTCTTCATTTGTTTTTCTTGTTTTTTTTTGTTGTTTTCAATTTTATATACCACAGATCAGTGAAATCATATGGTTCTTGACTTTTTCTGTCTGACTTATTTCACTTAGCATAACAATCTCAAGATCCATCCATGTTGTCGCAAATGGCACTATTTCATCTTTTCTTATGGCAGAATAGTATTCCATTGTGTATATATACCACATTTTCTTTATCCAATCATTTATCGAAGGACACTTTGTTTGTTTCCAAGTCTTGGCCACTATAAATAAAGCTGCAATGAACATAGGAGCACATATATCTTGATGGGTAAATGCTTTCAGATTTTTTAGTTAGATACCCAGGAGAGGGATTGCTGGGTCATATGGTAATTCTGTTCTTAATTTTGTGAGGAATCTCCACACTGCCTTCCACAGCAGCTGCACCAATCTGCATTCCCACCAATAGTGTCTGAGGATTCCTTTTTCTCCACAGCCTCTCCAACACTTGTTATTATTTGTCTTGTTGATGATAGCCCTTCTGACTGGTATGAGTTGATATCTCATTGTGGCTTTTTTTTTTTTTTTTGCATTTCTCTGATGATTAGTGATGCTGAGCATTTTCTCATGTGTCTATTGGCCATCTTGTATGTCCTTTTTGGAGAAATGTCTATTCAGGTCTTATGCCCATTTTTTTAGTTCGATTGTTTGTTTTTTTGTTGTTGAGTTGTATGAGTTCCTTATATATTTTGGATACTATCTGTAACCGTGTACTAAAATTAACTCAAAATGGATCAAAGACCTAAACACAAGACCTGAAACAATAAACTGCATAGAAAAAAACAGGTACTAAATTTATGGGCCTTGGGTTCAAAGAGGACTTTATGAATTTGACCTCAAAGGCAAGGGAAGTGAAAGCTAAAATAAATGAAGGGGACTGTATCAAACTAAAAAGCCTCTGCACAGCAAAAGAAACCATCGACAAAATATAGAGGCAACTAACCGAATGGGAGAAGATTATTGCAAACAATTCCTCCGCTGTTGACTAATCTAATCGTCACAGAAGACTTATGTGTTATCTTTCACCTCATTATATTGATGAGGCAACCTCACATTACACACTTAATTAGTAGGTAGTCATGATTTGAACTCAGGTAGTCTGGCTCCAGAAGCTGTGCTCTTAACCTCTATGTTATGTTACGTCTTCTGATAACATTGTTAAGCACATTGCATTGAGCCTTTTATCCAAACATGGAAAACTTTGCATTTAAGCAATCCTTGCTTGCAGGCCAGGATTGGACCCCCAAAAAAGAGAGTGTAAGTCTGCTTCCCATACTTGAGGTTCTGGAAAAAAACTGGGGTTCAATCTATCCAAGAAATACAGGAGAGTTTCAGTTTCTGGTGAATGGAAATTACAGAAGGCTCAAAATCTCCCTGGGGCTTCATCACGTTGGGCCTTGCTGGGCAAACATCCAAGCACAAGCTTTCTTATTAGGATTTTAAATAAAATGATAAACCACTACTTAAAAGGATAAAGAAGCACTAGGAAGAGCCAAAAGAAGGCCTGAATTTGTCTAGGCAATTCCTTCTTTCTTTGTATAAAACTCGCAGAAGCTTTAATAGAGAAGACTTGTTGGCATTTTTGGCATACTCTCCAAGGGAAGTAATATTTATTAGTGTCCTTTATTCCTATAAAAATGAAAATTTCTTTATGGAGATATAAGTGATATGAGACTTAAGTTTCCATTAGCATGTCTAGAAAATTCCCCAGAGTAAGCAGACTTCTTAGCTAGACATCAATCTATATAAAGTTATAAGAGTGAAAGTAATTATGGGCTTACACTAAATGGATACGGTGGGTTCACTCACCTTCTAGTGTGTCTTTCTGTGTTGCAGAAGGTAGAAAATTAGAATGTGTGTGATATTCCTGGACTTGATTACCACTAAAGTTCTGGATGTGAATTAGATTCTGCCAATTGGATGCACTCACATGCTACTGAGAATTTGGAAATGAGGAAGGGAGATCTTCATACCACTTGACTGTTTCTATTGGCTAGTGTGACCAGGGGTACCAGGGGAGCCAGCAGTGAGGCTCATGGGTCCCAAGCACCAGTTCTGGGCTTTCGCTTTGGGAAGGAATGGCCTCATAGGTTTCTTGGGACCATCTTGAAGGATAGTTAAATCAAAGTACAGTCTGCCAGCAGCAAGATCAGGCAGAGAAGAGCCAGATTTAGTCCTCAGTTCTTATACAGGATTAACAAAACTCAGATGTCTCTATAGGAAAATGTAGGTATAGTTGAGGGCTTATAGTCTTTCCATTGTGTTTTGCTGAGGCATGTGGCAGGTAATTCAGCTATGAGGATTTGAGATGACAAGTTTCAGTAAGGAGATAGATGGAGGCCAAGACATCTACAGAGAATTCAAGAACCAAGATGCCATATTAGGAGGAAGTACAACTGAATCCTAGCAAACTGAGAGAAAAAAAAAGGTCACAGATATACATCAGGGAACTGCAGCATCAGAAGTTGGGCTTACATGGTCAAAGTGCAGAGATGGTGCTGGCCCACCTCTGCAGGCATCTGGTCGATGGGTCACCCAAGCTGGCCTGTCTCCAGCTGAGATGAGTGAGGCTCCAAAGTGTACCGCCAAGTGCTAAGCTGCACATCACTTCTCTTTCCATCACAGATGCTGTGCACTTGCCAGTGCCTGAAACAGCAGAGGAAGGCACTGGAAACTTGAAGACTGGACATTTTAACCTAAAATATTTTGAGTATTGCCTAAATATTTAAATCATTACATTAAGGTTTACTAGGTAAGACAAAAATTTAGATCTCCCTCTGCATCTGTTTCTTAGTAGGTGAATCATGAAAAAAATCAGATCAGGTGAAGGATATATTTTTTTCTCTTAGTCCATATATTTCTAGTGAAAAAAAAGTGAGTGCCATCTAATTCCATAATACGTCTCTGTTTAGTTTACCCTGATTATCTTCAGCCTTAATTTCTTGCCCTTGATCCAGGAAATATGCAATCTAAAAAATGGAAGTTTTTCATAGGTCAAATATAATGCTTATTAGCATAGAGGAGGGCAAGTTCTGAGCAAGTAAAGTAGAGCAATATTTCAGCTTTCTTGTTAGATATAATCATATACTTTTATTATTTTGTTTTAAGTTTGAAGACTATTCAGAACCCAGATTATGCCATATATTCAAATTTATATTCAAAGACAATGAGGTTAAGTCTACACTGATTTTTGAATAAATCTATGACATGACTCACATATAAACATGAATAATCAGTGGCTCACTGTATATTTTGTGGATGCTTCCCTNCCCTCCCCCACCACCACCATAATTGCTGCAGGTGGAGGATTGCTGTAAAAGGCCATTGTGGTTCACAGACATGCCTGGAGTGGGTCAACATTAAATGCACACTCGAACATAATGCTTGTTCACTTAGCTTTGCTTCCTTTCCAGGCTCCTAGGTTGGCAGAACACAATCTCCCCTTTCTCTTTATTTATTTTTTATGATTTCCTATAATGCACATAAATATGTTCTTAAGAAAAGACCAAAAAATGTTTTTACATATTGATTACAGTAAAACTTACTAATCTCTTTGCTGCATAAATGTGTTTTTAAATATATATCTTTTTTGTACTTTTAGCATTCCTGCTCTTATTCAGTTTAATGCCCTTATTTAGAAAGCGACTCCTGTTTTTTTTTTTTTGGGAGATACAAATAGAGTTGGTTACTTTCTCTTGGCTTGTGTTAGTGGACTCCATGATGGAATTATCATGCAAAGGTACCTACCTTATTCTAGGACATTCAGCAATTTGCCAGTTAGCCCTGAGTATTACTAGTTGTCATAGTGTAATTGTGTGTAGTTGGAGCTGGTGAACAAGAACTTAATCCCTTACCCTAACCTTGAAAGCCACTTCCCTGAGAATCACTCTTCTGGAAGAGCATTGTGGGAAATATGATCTTTGGTGAAAGAGTTATTAAAAACAAACACCCAAATGGTAATTACTGAAGAGAAATGTCAGTGTTCGGTATCTACTTCCCCTGTGACCCTAGTAAGAGTGGGATTTTGTAATGCTTAGAAGTGTCCAGAAGATGTTGGTACCTGTACCATATCCTCTTTGGTTATGTGAGTCCTACCACTGCCAACATCTATGACAAATGCTCAGTAACACTCTGGGCTAAATTACTGAATACCCTTGAACAGGGTACAGTTGCCTTTGTAAGATGATTCTCCTTTGGGGTCCACTGACATCAGCCATGAGAAAGTAATCAACACTATTTGCATCTCCAAAAGAAATACATGGATTGTTTGATTGATTGAGTCTTCCATTCAATTAGTAGTCTACAAACAATGATGACCTTTTGAGTTCCATCCAGCTAATGTGCTAGGTACTCTGACTGGAGGTACAACAATGAATGATATAGCTGTACCTCTCAAAGGGCTCCACAGTCTTAAGAAATAAGCAAACACATTAGGGGTCTCTGACTGGGGTGTGCTTACTCACAGGTTATACTAAATTATTCACTAGAAAAAAAGTATAGTTTTATCTAAAAATTCAGATAAATATTAATTTACTGATAGTGAATATATAGATTGTCATTAGTGCCATAAATTGGATTTTTGGTGAGTTGGTCACATGTCACTTAGGTACAAGTTTTCCTTAAGGAAGAGTGGGACTTCTATACTATGGAAGAATTGAGGGCTACATTCTCACTTGTTTATTCACATTTAATTTATTCCAATAATTCAGAGTTTGTGTGTGCCAGGTTCAGTGGATTTTTGGATTATATTAACTTAAAGAAAAAATATTTTTATAATACTTTGTAGTAAGACAGAGTGACCATAGAAGTTCATGGATTATCTTGTGACAACATACTTGAAAAGGCTACTGACTTTTATCACCATCAGTTTTGCCTGTTCTTAAATTTCATTAAAAGGAAGTTTGCAGGATGCTAGAAATGTTCTGTATCCTGATCTGGTTATGGTTACATTGCTGTATATAAAAACTCATACAACTGTATAGTTAAATACACTTTACTATATGAACTCTACTGTGTATAAATGTTATACCTTAACACAATTAATTTAAAATAAAAATGCATCAATAGAACTATTATATTTAAAGAAAGGCTATATAACTTTTTAACAAAAGGGCAAATTTTTAGATTTACTGAACCTTTCTATATGACTAGTTGCCATTATTAGTATGCTACCTAGATATTAAACACACACACACGCATACACACCATCTTCCCCTTCCATGTAAGGTTCACTTTTTAATAAGCTAGAAAGTAATTGGTTTTCATCAGAAATTTAAGCAGCAAAGAGATTTTGAAAATAGATGTTTAAAACTGTCTCTGTCATTATAAGATTTTGTTGAGGAAAAAAAAAAAGGCTGGTATCTATAATGCCTCTCATATTGACACACCTAGAAAATCTTATAGTAGCATTTTCTACCATGCTAACAAACATCTCAAATGAAGAGCTTCTATGAGTTTTGAACACATTAAAATATTTTAAAATCCAATGTATCCCTATTCATTTACAAGAAAAATTGGTTCACATCAATGATGAAAGAAGATTGCTTGACAAATATATATTTGGCAGAAATGGAGAATAAGATTACTATACTTACCCATGGATGCAGAAATTCTGCCTCTGGTATGTATCCCCACCAAATTCCTTACACAGGCTTTTATTATTTATTATTTATTTTTTAAATTTTTTTAAAGATTTTTTTATTGGGGAATTGGGGGATGGGAACAGACAAATTGCTGTCCTTTTGTTCTTCAGTCTAGTTGTGGAGGACGTTGCTTCACTGGCCCAAGTTGGCACCATCATTGTGCTCTTCCCGGGCAAGGCAGATCAGTCGCCGGCTTCTGGACGGCCACTCACTGCGGCTGCTGGCCGCTCACGCTGGCTTCTGGCTACACACGGTAGCCCATGGCAACCCACTGTAGCAGGGGCTGCAGCCTACCCTTCGCCAGCCACCCAAGGCAGCCCAGCTCCAAGCTGAGCTGTTGTTCAGCATCTTAGCTGTAGAGGGCAGTGTCACTGGCCCTCATATGTGAGATCCCAACCGGGGCACTCTGGCGTCCCAAGCCAGCTCTTAACCAATGTGCCACTCAGCCCGCCCTACACAGGCTTTTAATAAGCTATATTCTACAGTGTTTGTTGCACTTTTATTTGTGATGATGGGGAGTTAGAGACAAATATGATGTCCATCACTGGGAAAGTGATATTTTGCAGCAATTAGAAGAAAAAGTTAAATGTACATTTGGCAACATGACTGGATCTTAAAAACATAATTCTTAAAGGGAAGAGTGAAAAACAGAATGAGATACATAAACCTGAAGGATTCATATACATTCAAAATACAATCACACAGAACAATAGTTCACTTCTATAAGAGCATAAACACACCAGAGGATAAACACTGACATATTACTTTGGGAAGCTTGATAGAATGAGACAAGGGTTTGGTGATAAAAGGGGGCAGATAAATAAAACAAGAGAGGGGCTTATAATGGATTGACATTGATAGCATGTTATGAATGGATTAATTTAAGCTTCTACACCTGAGATCCTGTGTCTGCACCCCCCTTTCAAAAAAAAAAAAGGGCAAACAAAATTTAAAAAATAAATGAATATCAGGATTTTTAAATTTGGGAAAAATTATGAATTTATGAATTATCCATTCCAACTATGACAACCATAAAACCTAGTATCAAAATAAACTGAATTTAGAATGGTTTCTTTGAATACTTGTTTCGTAGAGACAGGAAAGCAAGATTTCAAACAATGAAGATAAAAATGTATATTTTATCACATTATGTTCACAAAACTATTACAAAATTTCAATAACATTTATTAGTAAAATTGAGGTTTTTGTAACATTAAAGACAAAAGAGACTAAAATACTTTATAATTTTACATTTATCTTTATCCGTTGAGTTTTTATTATCTTGTATTTGTATACAAGGTGCATAAATGTTAGTGCAGTAGTAAATGTATGTAATTTATAATTATACAAAAACACATACGTAGTGAATATGCATGCAACCTTTTTTTTTAATGATAGGGATATGTGATTTTAAAAGTTTGGAAATGGCTGGCGTCAATATCTAAAACAGTATGGTAACAGTATGGCTACAGTAGACGAGCAGTATAAACAAAACATAAGAGCCCAGTGGTGGACCAGTCAGATTTTGCCCTGACCCCTAGGAAAGATCAGAAAGGGATCTTTGAAATAACTCTTAAATGATGAGTAGAAGTTAACCTGGACATCAAAGGTGTGAGAGTGAAATAGCATATTTAAGGTTTCCTTTCTAAGTATGACATGTATTTCTAAGTGTATGTTATATAATTCTATATAATGTATGTGTAATACTATATAATACATACATTATAATATATAACATGTTATATATATATATTTAACACAATGGTACCTTCTTTAGACATAAAATTAGTAATATATGAAACTTTACTTTATAGCATTTACTTTGTAATTTTAAAGCTGTTTTTCAGGTCACAGATTTTCTGTCGTGAATAAAATATCATAGGTCAACAGGTCATAGGCTTATAATACCAAACAGATACAAGAACATATAGGCAGAAAACAAATCATAAAGTGACTTACATCATATGTGTTATTCAGATGATTCTAAGGAGCCCTCAAAGAAATTTCAATAATGGAAAAAAGGTTTTTCAAGTTTGTGTTCAGAAGTTTCTCTGCTAACATGGGAAGTGGTGTATTGGCATACCGGAATATGGTAATCCATGAGGAAGCTACTAGACTCTGTTTTTCTTAAATTTCATAGCACTCAGCAATTTATATTTGTTTTATTTTATTTTTGCTTACTTGTTTTTGTTTGCCTTTACCACTACTTTGCAAACTCCTTGTAGGCTGGGACAAACTACGTATATCTTGTCCTTAGTTATATCCTAGCACCTACCACAGTGTTTGACACCAAGAAGGAGCTCAGTCAATATCTGGAGAATGAATGGATGAAGTGGAGAAGGGGAAGGAACTGAGAGCCATTTGGGAAGTCTAAACTTGTAGATTGTATATGATGTCTTTAAGACATTTTTATTCCTATTCTCCCAGTCAAGGCTGTCAGTCATAAGCTAAAGAACAGGCCGTTTTCTTTTTGTGTCCTGCTTGAGAAGGAAGAGAAATTACTTGAATGTGTCCATGTACATTTGTATAGTGTGTATGTATGTGTGTGTGTGTATGTGCTTGTAATGATCAGTGTGATCATTGGACTGTGAAGCACAAGGGCTTAGATAATTTTTTGACCTTGAACATGTTTCTTGCGCCCCCAATTTCCTCATCAGTAAAGTGGGTATAACAATCATTACTTAAGTGAGTTGTTCTAAAGAAGACTAAATGAAATCACACATGTAAAGATTCTGGCAGAATGTAGGTCACAATCATTAGTTTCAGCTCGCCACAGTTCTCTCCAAAACACATTTTAAACAGCTGTAAGTATTGTATAAGAAGAGTGATCATATTAATTTATTGCCAATCTATGGTTCTTTTGGAAACACAGATTGCTAAGCTGGAACAAACACTGAGATCAGAAGAATAACTAGGACTGTATGATCCAGAGTATGTGGTTATCTTATGGATAAGGAATAATCAATTCAAAATAACTTCTGCTTGTCTGAATTAAAACTACTATGAGTCATCCTGTTGATTAAATAGAAAATTACAAATATCTTTTTATGTGTGTACTTTATTGAAAATATAATCAAAATGTGCCAAAAAATGTAAAACAAAGGAATTTGCAGATTTATTAGTGCTGCAAAAAGAATAATATTCTTATCTTACTTAGTTCTTTATAAGAATTATTATAATTTGCGATGAATTTTTTATTTACTTGTGTACAGTGTTTGCTGTCATGGAGTTGGAAGCACCATGAACACAGGATCAGGTCCATGTTGTTCACTACTGCTAAACTGTGTCTAGCACAGTTTCTGGTACTTTGTAACAACCCCCTCCCCCCCCCAAATAGATAGATAGATAGATAGATAGATAGATAGATAGATAGATAGATAGTAGGTGAATAGAAGGATTCACTATGAGGCTTTTCAAACAGTGATCTTGCCACCTACAGTTTTGAGATTCTGAATAGTTACTTAAACTCTCTGAGCCTCATTTCTCTCATCTGCAAAATGGGGATAAATGGCCCATCATGCTATTTGTAAGGATTAAATGAAAATTCTAGTGCAGACTAGTGCATAGTATGTGTTCAATAAATGTTACCTTATTAGTAGGGCCTGTTTGAGTAAGTCAAATGGAAGTCGAGGCAAAGAGATTTACAGAATATTCCTGTTAGCAGGGACTTTTCAGGAACATACAGACAACACTTGACAATTTCCTCACTTAGAGTTTGGATTCTGACTTGCTGTTTTTGTACTAGTGACTTTTCAGTGGACTATTCATCGGAGATAAATTAGCTCAGACTTTAGTCCGACAGAGTAGGGGGCTCCATGGTGATGGGGATCAATAAATGGGGGTGGCCGGAGGCTTTAGTGCTAGGCTGTTTTAATGGGTCTTGGAAAGAGTTGTATTAAAAGCTTTTAGGGGGAAGCTCCCTGTGGCTGCTTTTTGTACTCTGTCTAGTACCTTAATAAATGCTGCTATAAAGAGTGTTTTATCTCTGTGTTATGAGCCCAGGTTTGACTGTTTGTGCTCTCAGAAGGATTTTAGCTGTCTCGGGATAAGATTTTATGAAGAGAAGAAAAACTCATATGGAAATATGGTTTTTATGAGAATTAATCTGAAGAAGTTAACATCACTTGTATTAAATCCCCAAATCAGAAATTTTGGATTGATTAAAAATACACACTATTCAGACAACAGAATTTCACACCAGATTCTAATAGGATAATTATCTTTATATAATTTTAACATTTGAGGCTGAAGTGTGGCTTTTTTCTCTAGGATACTAAAAAGGGCTTTGGGATAACAACATAAAATCCTAGTACTGTTCTGTTTTCTTCAAGGTCACTCATACCTTTTAAATCCCAAAGCTTACCCTTCACAATTACCTAAGTGTTATAATGTTGGATTGATTTAATTTTTTAAAATATGAAGGCAGTATTTTACCAAGCATACATCAGTATAACCTGTCTGACTTCTAGAGTGGGATGACAGTCTAAAGTAGCATAGCAGAAGGCACTTCTCTTATGTGTATCTAAACTTCCCACTGTCACATATAAAGTACAAAATCTGCTTCTTAGTGTTTTTCTGTCTTGTTTTGGATTTTTTTTTTCTGGGCCGTTTTTATGACCATGTTTATATATGGAGCCAGCACTTTAGCAGAGATCATTTAGAGCCCTTTTTGATACCCGCTTACTATGGAGCTTAGTAAACCTGGGAAAGGAAATGTAATATTGAATGCATTGAAAATGTTCGCATTCTTTCATCTCCCATGATTTGTTTCTAAAAGCATAGGCTGAATAGCCATCAGCAGAAGCAATGCAGCTGAATTCTTTGGTTGAAATGGGTAATAGGGTGATGGCTTATGAGGACATTACTGAGAAATTGAAATTATTCTTAAACTTAGTCAAACATTCTGTATATTTCTATTTGGTTCCATTAATATCCTGTACAAAGAGAAACAGTTAACTGTTGCATTTCAAAATATTATTTATTTAAAAAGATCAATTTCTGAAATATTTGAACCACTTTTTAGAATGTTACTAGAGGAGTGTGTTTTTTTAAATTAGTGTCAGGTGTGCAAATCAATGTAATAGTTAGACACTTGGCTCCTCAGAAAGTGATAACCCCCCGCCCCCAATCTATTGCTCCTCTGAAAAAATTTATGCACCCCTATGTTTATTGCAGCACTATTCACAATAGCCAAGACTTGGAAGCAACTGAAATACCCATCAGTAGATTATTAACATCACTTAAAATTTTTTTACTCATTAGTTTTATTTATTTTTGACTCGGTTACATATACTTTTATTGAGCATTTATTATGAACTATAAGACTATAAAAACAACTATAACAATGCCTGCTTTTGTAACTCAGTCTGTGTGGTGAGGACAGGATCATTGAAATAGACAATATTATTGGAGACTGATAAGTTTGTGTAGCTCCCAATGAGTTTACTGGACTGACTGGATATGTGCTTTAAAAAAATAGCATTTTTAATTTCTGTTTTCTGATTATAAACTTAAATATTCACTTAGGAAATTCACATTGTTAGTAATTTTGTGTATAAACATCTTTTCTTCACATATCTATAAATGTTTTACATATTTAGGTACATATTGCATACCGCCTGCTTTTTTTTCACTTAACACCCTACCATAAATATTTTCCCATGTCAATATTTATTCAGCTATAATTTTATTTTTAATAACTGCTATTCCTCCATTATTTAGATGTACCATGATTTATTGGGCCAGTTCTTCGCATTAGTTATTTAAAGATATTTTTAATTGTTTTGCAACTTTTATTTCAATAGAAAATCATAGCACAAAAGGTGTATTGGAACAGTCATACTTTTATATTATTGATGTTATCATAAATAATATTCCAATGAAAATTATATAGATAACTGATTATTTCCTTAAGAAAAAAATGCTAGAAATGGAAGTACTGAAAGAGTTGGTTATAAGTATATTCATATTTTTAGCATCCAATATATAAGGTCAAATGTTTTTCAGTAATTGTGCAGTACATAGAGTGTGCCAGGTTCTTTACACTTTACCTTTCTTTTTAGTCTTTTCTATTTTTGATAAGTGAACAATAACATTTTATTTGTTTAACAATAAGATGCAGTGTTTCATTTTTATTAGTCATTTGTACAATTCTTTAGTAAGTTACCATTAATGCCCTTCACCTATGTTCTTATTTAATTTGTAAGTTCTCAGACTTCTGATTCATAAAATGGTTGATTATGTTCACTTTGCAAACTTTCCACCTTTATATTCAGGATTTAATTAATTAATCAGTGAATTAATTAAAGAAAATGACTGAAACTATCAAGCATGCAAGAAAGGGAAACCCATGCACCAAAAGCAAAGAGGCAGCTGAGCGGTAGAGCAGTAGTTATGTGAGCCGATGATATGCAGGCCAGATGTCATGGAGATGGTGTACAGGCTACATACTGGGTCCCAGCTTGATTTCCAACTACCATGGAATTGAGCTAGCCTTGTTTTGACTCTGAGCTGCACAAAACATTCTCTCAGAATTCAGAATCCAAGGCCTTCCATGCCTTCAATTAATTGGAGTCCAGTTTTACACTATTCATGTATTTCAAGGAACCCCATGCCAAGAAATAAACATGGAAATTGGTCTCTGGTCATTGATGCATCTCTGGTGCATGTTGGAAGCAAATGCTCAACTCTCTGGTGAGATACTTCAGAAAAACAAGATGGATGGAATTCCCATATTTGCAACATGTTTTGCATAAGATAAGGTAATACAAAAAATTACAAAACACTAGAAAAAAAAAGTCCACCATGAATAAGATTTAGACAAACAAGAGAATTAACTGACACCTGCAAATCTGAGAAAATAGAATACTATCAAAAATACTATAACATAAGTGTATTTAAAATTAATAACATGATAAAATGTTGTAGAAAACAAAACGACAGGAGACTGATTTAAAGCAAATAAATGAACAAATGCAGTTTTGAAAAGGATCAAATACAAATTCTAAAAAATCCCAAAAACCTAGTCATTGAAATTTAAAACTCAATGGATGATTTAAAAAGCAGATTAGGAATCTCCAAGGTATGAAAGAATAAGTTAACTAAAAGAGAAATTGGAGGGAGGGCATAATGCAGCACAGAAAGATAGAGAGATAGAATGCTTTCAATATGTGTTAAGATTTCCAAAGGAAAAGGGTGGCTCAGAATTTTCCTGAATTGAAAAAGTTATATATCTCCAAATCTAAAATGCACAATTTTAAGGAATAACAATTAACTTGTAATTCATACCTACATGTTATAAGGTAAATAACACCGAAGAAAAAGAGAAATTTTGATAACAATCAGAAAAATATAAATTAATTACATAGGCCCAACAGTTAGACTAAAAATACACCTTCAAGGGCCGGCCGAATGGCTCAGTTGGTTAAGAGCTCGCTCAAGAGTTTGAGCTCTGAGCAACAGCGGTTCGAGGCCAGCCCGAGCTGAGCAGCCGCTAAGCTGCCANAGCAACAGCGGTTCGAGGCCAGCCCGAGCTGAGCAGCCGCTAAGCTGCCAATAGGTAGCAGGATGGCTCAGCTAAAAAAAAAAAAAAAAATACACCTTCAGCCTCAACCACGGGAGTAGGAAAACAGTAGAGTTAAACTTCAAAGTACTAATGGGGAAAAATCTGTAAACAAATAAACCTAAAATTAAATAGTCTATCTTTCAAGAATAAATTTGGAATGACATTATAGGGGAACAAAGCAAAGTGTCACTCACAGGACTTACTAGAAGAATTATAAAGTGCATTCTTCATTAAAAAGACTTGAACCCAAAGGGAGGAGTAAGAGTCAAGAATAATGGTGAGCAAAGAACTAAACATTTAGGTAAATTTATATAAATAATAATGATAATTAATTTGGGCGGTTAAACAAGGAAGATCTAAATTATAGACAATAATGACATGAAAGATGGCAGTGAGAGAGATTTGTATTATAGGGAAGTGGGTAGAGGATTAATTTTTATTTTTAACAGTATCGAATATATATATTTTAGAAAATGAAGATTAATGAATGATTCCGATGTCAGAAACATGGCGACGTGAGGGGTCCCGCTTGATTTTTTCCCCTTGAAGTGACAGCAATTGGAACAGCTATAATTCAACAAAGGATTCCCTGCTCAACACAAAACATGTCTGAGAGAGCTGCACATCAAAACATCTGAAGGTGGGAAAACCAGGGTGAACAGGGGAGGAGGGTAGGCAGCAATGCAGAGACAGGGTCCCAGATGCAGCCTGGAGCTCACTGCAGTCCTGGGACAGGGAAGGCTTCAAACTGCAGGTGCACTCTTGTCCCGGAGTATTCCTGCCTGACTGATCAGCATATAGTAGGGCTGAACCCAGAGATCAGGCCACAGACCCCAGGGCAAATACTGAATACGGAAGCACAATGGCTGTGGCCTAACAGCCCTCATGGCCAGGCAGAAAACAAAGCCATGGAACCTGGCCACCTACCCCCACCCTCTCAGGGCTCGCCTACCCCACACCCTTCCAGTGTTAGCTGCTGACCCCAGAAATAACAGTAGCAGTGCCGGGTTAAAGAGCAGAACATCCACAGCCATGAGAACTGGAGAGAACGTCCCTGAGAGGCAGACACACACTAAAGCTAATTCCAGTGACAAGGGAGGAGATATAGGGGCGAGGCAGCTGTGGTCTGACAGATGCCATTACTCAGAGGAGAACAAAAACACATCACACCAGCGGCCTCTCTCAGCCCGCCACATTGCAACCTCATATGTCTGATCCCAGCAGGGCACCCAGGGCTGCTGAGGTGCACAGCTCTGCATCTGGCTGCAGGGACAGCACTGGGGTTTCAGGGGCTCAGAACCCCATCACCCACCACATCTGCCTATGGGGATGGTGCCCTGAGACCGAGAGGACATGGTCACAGAGAGGACGCCGACTTCCTCAGGGCATCTTCCACTTCCAGAAGCTGGACTAAGACAAGAGAAAATAAAATGCTCCGGTGTTACCTACTGGAAAACATGAGAAAGACCTCTTCTTGTCAACCTGCTGCAGGATTCATACCTGTAGACGCCTACAAAGAGAACTAATCCAACAGTTATAATGAATAATCGAAGTAAAAAGGAAGCTCAGAAAGAAAATGAAAGCCCTTGGGCTGCTTTTCTTTGTCAGAATTGGGTCCGTTCCCAATTCTTTGGAGTGTACTATCTCTTCTAATAAACTTCTCTTTCATCACTTTAAAGAAGAGAGAGAAAGAGAGAGAGAGAGAGAGAGAGAGAGAGAGAGAGAGAGAGAGAGAGAGAGAGAGAGAGAGGAAATAAAAGTTTTCCAGAAAATAAACTTTAAGGCATGGGAATATGTAACTTGTAACATTTAAATCATAGAAAATTCAAGATTGCAATGCTAAAATGACTCAGTGAAATGCCAAGAAAACACAGACAGGCAGGTTAATGAACTCAGGAATAAAACCAACGAGCAAAATGAACACTTTACCAAAGAGATTGAATTTTTTAAAAAGAACCAAATAGAAATTCTGGAGCTGAAGAACTCAATAAAAGAGATGAAGAATGAAATAGCAAGCTTAGGAAATAGAGCTGACCGGATGGAGGAAAGAATTAGTGATATCAAAGATAGAAACCTGGAAATGATGCCGATGGAAGAAGAGAGACGCTTAAAGGTTAAAAGAAATTAAAGAACTATCTGACTCCATCAGAAAGAGCAATACGGTAATACCTCGGTTTGCGAGCATAACTCGTTCCAGAAATAAACTACTTGTATTGCAAGACATCATTCATTTACCAAGTTAAAATGTCTTATTAGGTTGGTGCAAAAGTAATAGCAGTTTGGCACAAACTGCTATTATTTTTGCACCAACCTAATAGAAATGTTTGCTTGTCTTGCGGAACACTCACAAACCAAGTTACTCGCAATCCAAGGTTTTACTGTATAAGAATATTGGGTAACCAGAAGAAGAGAGGGAGAAGGGCACAGGGAGCCTATTCAAGCAAATAATTCATGAGAACTTCCCAAACCTGTGGAAAGAACTGGGTCCTCGAATCCAAGAAGCAAACAGAGCACCTAATTACCTCAATCCTAAAAGACCTTCTCCAAGGCACTTTATATTGAAGCTGTTGAAAATTAATGACAAAGAAAGAATTCTTAAGATAACCAGGGAAAAGAAGATACTACCATACAAAGGAAAGCCCATTAGATTATCATCAGATTTTTCAGCAGAAATTCTTCAAGATAGGAGGGAGTGGAATCAAATTTCAAACTATTGAAAGAGAAATTACCAGCCAAGAATAACATACCCAGCAAAGTTATTTTTCAGATATGAACTAGTTAAAAAGACCTTTCCAGATACACAGAAGCTGAGAGTATTTCCACCACAAGGCCTAGCATTACAGGAACTACTGAAGGAGGTTATTCTATCTGAAATAGAAAGAAAAAAGGATACAAAACTATGAGTAAGATCACTAAAAGATAGACAGAAGCAGGAAATGGCAACCCCTACATAAAATATGGCTCTGTACACTTGGACATAACATTAAGGATAAAGGAGATAAAAAAACAAAAACAGAAAAGAAAAAAAGAAAAAGAGAAAAAGAGCAAAATTTGCTGCTGCAAATCAGAAAGAAACTCTCAACATAAACAGGGATAATTCCTGGCAACAAAAACATAGAAGGGGCGGGGTAAAGGTCTGAGTTAGCAAAGGGGATAGAGATAAAAACCAGGCTTTATTTTGCATAAACTTAATGGTAACCACTCCAGAACAATAATAATCTAGAACTGAGACACATAAAAAAGAGGAAACAGAGGAATAAAATCATAAAACACCACTAAAGTGGCAGACAGCAGCACAAAGGCAAAGAAACAATGGAGACACCAAGCTACCTGAAAACAAAAGACAAAATGACTATAGAAAATCCTCATATATCAAGAATAATTTTAAATGTAAATGGACTGAACTCACCAATGAAAAAGCACAGAGTAGCAGATTGGATCAAAAAACAAAACCCAAACATACGCTGCCTTCAAGAGACACATCTTACTTAGCTGCAAGGACAAATATAGACTCACAGTGAAAGGATGGAAAACGATATTCTAAGCAAATGGCATCCAGAGAAAAGCTGGTGTAGCTATACTTATGTAAGATGAAACAGACTTTAAGATAAACAAGGTAACAAGAGACAAAGATGGACATTTCATAATGAAAAAGGGACAATACAACAAGAAGACATAACACTTATCAATATATATGTCCAAAATCAGGGAGCACCAAAATATGCAAAGCAACTATAATAATAACAGACCTAATGGGAGAAATTGACCAAAACATAATTATAGTAGGGGACCTAAATACACCATTGACAGTTACGGACAGATCATCCAAACAGAAAATCTATGAGGAAATATCAGCCTTAAATGACACATTTGACAAAATGGACATAATTGACCTTTACAGAGCCTTTCGTCCTAGAACACCAGACTGTACATTCTTTTCTAGTACACAAGGAACATTCTGAAAGATAGACCGACCGTATGTTGGGACACAAAACTAGACACAGCAAATTTAAGAAGATTGAAATCATACCAAGCATAGTCTCCGACGACAATGCTCTCAAATTGGAGATCAGCTGCAAAAAGAAAGTGGGAAAACCCACAAATATGTAGAGATTAAACAACAGGCTACTAAGGAATGACTGGGTGAAAAAAGAAATAAAAAGGGAGATCAAAAGATACATAGAACCATATGAGAATGAAAAAACACTGTATCAAAATTATTGGGATACTGAGAAAGTAGTATTAAGAGGGAAGTTTATATCATTACAGGCCTATCTCAAGAAATAAGAAAAATTACAAATAAACAACTTAACATTACATCTTAAAGAAAAAGAAGAAATGAAACCCAAAGTCAGCAGAAAGGATGAAATAATAAAAACTGGAGCAGAATTAAATGAAATAGAGAACAAAATGACAATGGAAAAGTTAATGGAACAAAAAGCTGCTGCTTTGAAAAGACTAATAAAATTGACAAACCTCTGACTAGACTGACTATGGAAAATAGAGAAAAGCCACAAATAAATGGAATCAGAAATGAAAGTGGAGAAGTTACGATGGATACCACAGAAATTCAAGAGATCATATGAGAATACTGTGAAGGACTATATGCCACTAAATTCAATAACCTAGAGGAAATGGACAAGTTCTTAGAAATATATAATCTTCCTCGAATGAATCACGAAGAACTGGAAAATTTAAAGTGAACCATCAACAGTAAGGAAATTGAAACAACCATCTAAAACCTACCCAAAAATAAAAGTCCAGGACCAGATGGTTTCATTAGTGAATTCTGCAAAACATTCAAAGATGATTTAATAGCTATCTTCTTCAAACTCTTTCAGAAAATTGAACAAGAGACAATACTTCCTAACTCATTTTATGCGGCCAACATTACTATGATACCAAAACCTGGTAAGGATAACACACAAAAAAGATAACTACAGATTAATATCTTTGATGAATACAGATGCAAATATCCTAAACAAAAACAAATCAAATACAACAATATATTAAAAGGGTTGTACATCACCATCAACTGGGGTTCATTCCAGGGAAACAAGGATGGTTCAACATATGCAAAATCGATCAATGTGATTCATCACATAAACAAAATAAAGGGTGAAAATCATATGATCATATCAATAGATGCAGAAAAAGTATTTGAGAAGATACAACATCAATTTATGATTAAAATACTTAATAATGGGCCGGCCAAGTGGCGCATTGGTTAAGAGCTGGCTTGGGACACCAGAGGGCCCCGGTTCGGATCCCACATATGAGGGCCAGTGACACTGCCCTCTACAGCTAGGATGCTGAACAACAGCTCAACCTGGAGCTGGGCTGCCATGAGTCATGGAGACGGTGTAGGCTGCAGCCCCTGCTGCAGTGGGTTGCCATGGGCTACCTACCGTGTGTAGCTAGCAGCCAGCGTGAGCGGCCAGTAGCCGCTGTGAGCAGCCGTCCAGAAGCCGGCGACTGAGCTGCCTTGCCTGGGCAGAGTGCAATGATGGTGCCAAATTGGACCAGTGAAGCAACGTCCTCCACAACTAGACTGAAGAACAAAAGGACAGCAACTTGTCTGTTCCCCTTCCCCCAATTCCCCAGTGCTGTTCCCATCCCCCAATTCCCCAATTAAAAAAAAAACTTAATAAAATGGGAAAATAAGGAAAGTAACTCAACATAATAAAGGCCATATACGACAAACCCTCAGCTAATATCATACTTAGTGGTGAAAAACTGAAAACTTTTCCTCTACAACCAGGAACAAAATAAGAATGCCTCCTTTTATTCAACACAAAATTCAACATAGAATTGGAAGTCCTAGCCAGAGCAATTAGGCAACAGAAGGAAATAAAAGGCATCCAAATTGAGAGTGAAGAAGTTAAATTGTCACCTTTTGCAGATGACATGATTATATAGAAAATTCTAAAGATTCCATCAAAAAACTATTAGAAACAATAAACAAATACAGTAAAGTTGCAAGATACAAAATCAATGTACAAAAATCCACTGCCTTCCTATATACTAACAATGAAATTTCAGAAAAAGGAATGAAAAAAAAATTCCTTTTGCAATTGCAACAAAAAGAATAAAATACCTAGGAATACACTTAACCAAGGATGTGGAAACCTATAAACTAAAAGGTACAATACATCCTTATAAGAAATTGAAGAAGACACAAAGAAATGGAAAGAAATTCTGTGTTCATTGATTGGAAGAATCAACATAGTTAAAATGGCTGTATTACCCAAAGGAATATACAGATTTAATGCAACCCTCATCAAAATTCCAATAGCACTTCTTTAAAAACTAGAACGAAAAGAACCCATCAGATTTGTGTGGAATCACAAAAGACCTCAAATAGCCAAAGCAATCCTGAGAAGAAAGAACAAGGCTGGAGGTCTCACCTCCCTGACTTCAAATTGTACTGCAAAGTGACAATAATGAAAACAGCATGATATTGGCAGAAAAACAGACACACAAACCAATGGAACAAATTGAGAACCCATAAATAAACCCACATATATATGGACAGATAATTTTTGACAAAGGAGTCAAAAACATTCAATGGAAAAAAGAAGGCCTCTTCAATAAACGGTGCTTGAAAATTGGAAAGCCACATACAAAAGAATGAAACTGGACTGCTATCTGTCACCATATACCAAAATTAGCATAAAATGGATCAAAGACCTAAACGTAAGACCTGAAACAATAAATTGCGTAGACGAAAACATAGGTACTAAACTTATGGACCTTGGGTTCAGAGAGGATTTTATGAATTTGACCTCAAGGCAAGGGAATTGAAAGTAAAAATAAATGAATGGGACTATATGAAACTAAAAAGCTTCTGCACATAAAAAGAAACAATCAACAAAACAAAGAAGCAAACAGCCAAATGGGAGAAGATATTTGCAAACAATACTCCCAATAAGGGACTAATATTCAAAACATATAAAGAACTCATACATCTCAACAATAAAAAACAAACAATCCAATTTAAAAAGAGGGCAGAGGACCTGAACAAACACATCTCTCAAGAAGACATGCAAATTGCCAACAGATAGATGAAGAAATGCTCCACTTCACTAGTTATTATGGAAATGCAAATCAAAACCACAATAGGATACCACCTCATACCTGTTAGAATGGCTACCATCAACAAGACAAACAATAACAAGTGTTGGTGAGGCTATGGAGAAAAAGGAACCATCATAAACTGCTGGTGGGAATGTAAATGGGCACAGCTACTGTGGAAAATAATAAGATGTTCCTCAAAAAAATTAAGAATAGAATTACCATATGACCCAGCAATCCCTCTTCTGGGTATCTACCAAAAGAATCTGAGAACATTTATCTATAAAGATATATGTACCCTAATATTCGTTGCAGCCTTATTCATGGTGGCCAAGACATGGAAACAACCAATGTGTCCTTTGATAGATGGCTGGATAAAGAAGATGTGGTACATATATACAATAGAATATTACTCGGCAGTAAGAAAAGATGAAATATTGCCATTTGTGACAAGTTGGATGAATCTTGAGATTATGATGCTAAGTAAAATAAATCAGACAGAAAAAGCCAAGAACCATATGATTTCACTCATATGTGGGATATAAAACTGAAAGCAACAAATGAAGAAGACAAACAAACAAACAAAAATGTATAGTCATAGACAACAGTTTACTGGTTACCAGAAGGTAACTGGTTACCAGTGGTACAAGAGGTAAAAAGGGATCAAATATATGGTGATGGAAGGAGAACTGACTCTGGGTGGTGAACATACAATGTAATATATAGATGATGTATTATAGAATTTTACACCTGAAACCTATATAATTTTACTAACCAATGTCACCCCAATAAATTTAGTGAAAATTTTAAAAAAGAGCAAAAGAGGAAAAACTAATTAATGACTGAAAAAACTAGAGGAAGAATGCAGAAATGCAGAACTTCCATATCAGTTTAATGGCAAAAAAGAATAAAAAAAGTCATGATTCAAAAATTTTGCAGAAAAAGAAACATAAGGAAAATAGTATAAATGAAATCACAGCATGATATGTTAAGCATATGATATCCAAATATCGTATATCCAAATATCAGCAATCACATTAATGTAAATAGAAGAATGTTACCAGTTAAAATATTGAGACTGACAGATCATATATGTACATGGATATATCCAATTGTTTGCTATTAACAAGAGATAAATTTTACAAATGACTAGAAAGCCTGAAATGAAAGTAAGAGGTTGGAAAAAAATATATAGGGAATCATTAACTAAAACAAAGCAGGTATCCCTATATAAACAAAACAAAAAAAGAATATAGGTCCAGCTTTTTGATAAAAATAAAGAACTGGGTCACTGAAATATAGATCAATTAATAAGAAAGATGCAATAGTATTAAACCTATAAGCATCTTACTAATACAGTCTCAATATACACCATTCTCTAATTGTGCTAAGGATTTTCATATATGTCCATTAGATTAGGTTTGTTAAAGGTGAAAGAAGGAAGAGGAAAAAAAAAAAGACTAAACGACGAGCATTGAAAGCAATACATATCTGGTAACAGCATCCTTCTCTTCCTTCAGCTCTATTCATGCATATAGTTACTATATTTTGTCTTGGCTAGCCTCAAACATTTTTCTCCTGGCAAATTCTAATATCATTTTGTTAGGCTCTAATGCAAACATTGACATTGTGACTATAATTGCTTTGAACTTGTGAGTTAATTTAGAACTCACATTTTTCCATAACTAACTGAATTTTCCATTAAGAAACATATTATATTTCAGCACTTATTCAAGTTTTATTTATGACTCATAATATTTTTCTCATTAATTCTAAAAATTTTCCTAAACCTTCATATTTTCCTTAATTATTTTGCATGTTTAATTTTCATTTATTTAATTTTTAAATTATTTTTTATGATTGTATGTAGCTTAAAATAAAGCTGCTGTTTTGTATCTTTACTCTGTATCTGGCCATTGCATTGCATTCTCTAACTTCTGATCATTTTTCAAGTAACAAACTTGTTTTTCCTAGTCAGGATATAATATCATTTGGAAATAGAATGATTTTATTTTACTCTTTCCTGCTGTTTCACTGAATCTATATTTCTCTTTATTAATGCAGTGTTGAGAAGTTTTAGAACAATGGTAAGTAGTGGTAGTGATAGTGGGTATCTTTCTTGTATCACTAACTTCTTTTTACAGTGGTGATCTGAAATATATATAATTATTGTACTGAGAAATTAATATTCAGTTCATATTTTATGAAAATATGTTTGATTAGGCAGGAATAAATAAATTAAAATTTCTGATAGTCATTCACATTTTCTGGTTTTGATTTTTAAGATATGACCAATTGACCAGCTCTGCCACTCCCCAAATGTTAACATAAAATAGAAATGTTTTCTTTTCTCCATTCTTTAACAAATCAGATGTTATATGTAGGTGTGTCTTACAGATGCTAAAACAAATTAAATCCATCAACTTGAGGAGAAATATTTGGTATGCTATTGATGAATATTCTCACTAACTCCTTTGATTGTCAGGTACAAAAAAAATACACATGCATTTAAAGAAAAAAAAAACTAATGGTTTGGGGAAATTATTGTTCCAGCAACTTCTTATTAATATTGATTATGTGTTATACACTATGATGAGCACACCCATTAAACATTAAATTGTGAAATGATAATGAAAATTATCAGGCTTACTTTCTTTGGCACAATAAAAAAAAATAGGAAGGAAAAAACCCAACAGATAAGTTACACTGAGTTGAACTGAAAACCCCCTGAGCTTTCCTAAAAAATGTGCTTCCTTTATATTCTACACTTGGGTTATAAAGGTCTTGTTTCTTATGCATTAAAACACCAGAGGTAACAATTTCAAATATGGCATTAAGTATCTACTATTTTCTTGAATAAAAAGGATAAATACATGAAAAATGTATATGGCGAATTATCTATCTCCTGCTATCTCATCAGTTTCCTGATTTATAATTGTGTCATTGTTGCTTTTCTGTATCATAAGGCATGCCTGGCTTTTCCTTGCTTGATTGGTTGATTCACTCTTAAAATAGACCAAGAGAACTGAACTGTGATAGACAGTCTGGAGAGTCTGGTCACTCTTGATCAAATGACATCCAGTAGCATGACTGGGATATCTCCTCTCTCTCACACACACATACAAATTGTTCCTTATTAAAGGATACATTTGCAAGGAAGATATTGAATTAGAATAATAGAATTGTAGAATTATAAGCCATAATAATGGTCATCATATCTACCTCCTTCATTTTGAAGATGCGGAAAACTGAAGTTCAAGGAGGATAAGTAATATCCCTAGGGTGAAACATCTCCCTGCTGCCTACCACACGCAGAACTGTAGAGGCCAGCTGTCAGCTCTCAACATTTAAATTATGATTCGCAAAAGAGGGAAATAGATTCTTATTCTTTTTAGTTTTCTAAGTCTCCTTACCTAATGTATTCCATTCTGCTGAAAGCTGTATAAAGTAAGGTTAGGTAAATTACCAAAGGAAGTCTCCAAGCCACTCACACTTCTTGAAGTGAGAATTTATTTCAGACTGGAATATACTGAACTTGACAGATGCTTTAAATTTATATTGAAAGTTGGGAGAGAGAGAGAGACAGACAGACAGAAACAAGAGGAGAGAAGGAAGGAAGGGGAGGTGGGAAGGGAAACAAATCTAACATTGGAAGCATTAGCAGGAAATGGACATTAAATGCAATATTTTACTTCAGAAGTTACTAGAAATTAATCTAATGCATAGAGGGCCTTGTCAAACTATATTTACCTTAAAAATCCATATTTTAATAATTTTCAATTATTTTTTACTTTTATTTATAATTTGCTTTAGTATGTTCTCTTTTGTTAGGAGGCTGCCCATCTATCATCATTCTTCTAAACTTCATCTAAATACTTTCCCACTTTCAATTTCCAGTTGAGTGTGGGTTATTTTTTCCTGTTAACAATTTTTCTTTTTCTTTTGAATAAATTGTATTTGTCCTGATCTTGACCACTTATTTCAAAAGTATAATTGCATTGTTAAAATATTCTGGATTTTTAAAGAAATCCATCAGCATGTACAAGTATTTATTTAAGTGGATCTTGATTATTCATGTGCACATGCTCCAAAGGTGAAAATGTTTCTCTATTTTTATGATTTTGTAACAGACATTGCTACATTTCCTTCTATATATTTTTAATTTTATTTTCTGTAGAATCTTAGCTGGAGAAGTGTCAGGTAGAAACTTCTGGTATTTTCCTTAAGGTAAATCTGTAAAGGAATCTTCATGAGGGCAGATAATTTATGTTTTCTTTCCTGTTGTATGGACAGAACCTGGAATCAGGTCTGACACATAGTAGGTGCTTAAGAAACGTGTGGTGAATTAGTGAAAGTGAATACTTGCATGTATGGTTGCCCCTTCTTGGTTCTTTTCTCCATTTTAATGCTTGGAACATGGGTCTGATGGTGGAGTCCATCCTGAGTCATGGATACCTGGGCCGCAGAGTGGAAAGTTAGAAGAAGCATGAATCTTAGAGCCACAGAATAGCCCTTCATGGCCTCCTTCTGAATTTGGATGAGAGAGAAATACAATTCTCTCTTTTTAAGAGATTAAGAAGGTCAATGTTATTTTGAGATTTCTTTACTCACTAGTGAACCTCATGTAATCAATGAAGTATTGCTTTAAAAAAAAACCAGTAGAAAGTAATCAGTCAACTTTGATGGAAAAGTCTTATGAATCTGAGATAATACAGTTTTTGTTTTGTTTTGTTTCAAAATTGAGTGTGATAAACACTTGGTGAACCTTGTCAATTTTATATTCTTAAAGTCATGGTTAGTGATGAATGGAATTCTAATCAAGACGCAATCCTTTATCAACAGTGAGGAACTATTGATTGAAGCTGAAGTGAAAGAAACTTTGGGAAGAATGAAGTAGAAAAGTGCAAAATGTAACTTTAAGCACTATATTTTCATATTTAGTAAGTGTGTATATGTATGCACACACACACACACTTATTAAACCTAAGTAAATCCTACATATTCAACTAGAATATATTGCATTCTATTTGTATATATTGTGTATATTTGTATTCAAATAGGTATATATTGTAGTTCTATTTGAAAAAAATTAAGCAAATAAGACTGATAATATTTAAGTAACAAGCTTAAAAATCTTTCAGGTGGTAAAAAGCAAATTCCAATCATGACCGATGGCTGTTCCGCCACACTCTTTCCTCTCATTCATGTTAAGAGTGTGTGCTAACCAATAAAGGGAAGACATCTAGCCCATTCAAGCCTTGGAAACATAACATACTCAGATTAGATTTTACTGAGTAGTTTTGTGGGCATAAAATTATATGGGGATGTATTAGTTTAGTGGTGAAATATTTCATGTAAGAATGAAGGCCATTCACATTATCAGACCATTCACATTTTATCAATGGCCAGCAGATGCCAGAATAAATAAACAAACAAACAAATAATTTTCAGCAAGCAGTTCACTGTGAACCAGTGTCCTAACTAAAGGACTGAAAACAACCCACAGTAGACTCAACAAATTTCTTCTGGCTGGGATGACTAAATTTGTAGATATAAAAATTCTGTAGGCCCAGAATATCTGGATTTCAGCAAGTTACTGGTCAAATCTGTGGAATGAATGATTACAATGGAATAAGTGGTATGGAATAGATGGGTTTAAACATGGTAAGTGGACTATATCCAAACTATTGATTAGTAAATTGACGTAAATCAGAACCAATACCATTGCTTTGTAGCCACATTCTATAAATACTTTCACATACTTCCAATTAGTACAGAAAATAAAGAAATTATCTTAAACTACTGTTATAAGATTCAGAATATGAGTCGAACTTATAGGTAGAGATGATATTGCCCTCTAAAACATTTTATATTTTCAACCTTAGCATGATGAATAAATAATCTTTTACAAGTTTCTTCTGAAATGGCAACTTAAGAGGAAATAACTTCTTCCTAATCAACATTAGATGACAAAATTGTCAAAAATTGGATTGGAATTATTCCCTTTTGGTAGATTTCATCATTTTCAAAGGTGCAGATAGTGTGATCGCTGACATTGAACCCTGGCAGCCCGATATTGTGCACACAATTTGTCTCCTGAATGACTAGCTAAGGAAACATGTGGAGAGAGTGCACAGGTTGAAAATCGAGCAAGCTTTTCCTAATTGCTAAAGCTGGTGAATAACATGTTTCTGTAGGTGCTGAGAGAAGGTTGGGCCATTGCAGACGGATCAGCCTTGCTCAGTCTGTTTTGTTTTAGCGACATTCAGAGCGACACCAGAGACCTTGAACACTGCCAGCATTGTATAGCACAGGGCAGACAGTACTCATAATGCTCCCAGCTGTCACGGAGAGACTAAGCCAGATTCAGGGATAAACGATCATAATCATTCTAGTCCTGTATTTATTCCAGTCCCTTCATTATTAGTTCTGGATATGGCATGTTTATCTCTTAAATTAAGAATGATTTGTTCCCATGTAGTGCCTATCACTTGAGAATTTCAACGTGCTTTATGAGCACTGGGCTGAGTTTCTATCCAGCCCGGAACTTCTGCCGGAGCTCTTCTAAATCCCTCTGGAACTCTGCTGAGTGAGCTACTGTTTCCTTAATGGCTCTCCTCACTCAGATCATCTCTGCTGGGAGGACAAAGAATTCTGCTGAGGTTTGGAGGAAAATGTGAATTTGAATTTGGAGCACTATCTCTTTAATCCTTTCAGCCCTCTTTGAAGCAGAGAAGCAATGAGAATTATTGCATCCATTTTCTAGACTGGATTTCAATGTGCTGTCATTGAAACTATTTCTGCAGAGGTAACTTGCAGGCCTTCGGCTGTCCTCCACCATATGCTACCTCCCTGATATAAATTGAAGTGGGAAGAGAACAGAGAGATTTGGATCCCAGAGCTCGTTTCCATAAAATTAAGTAACATTGGATTTTTAGGCATTTAAACTGGATGACTTAGTTTTTTCTTTGTAAGGTATGGATGGGTGCTATTACTGTAGGATTTTTTTAATGTGTTTTTTATTTTGACACTCTTACTTTTCACTTTTGAGTGAATTTGTATGTGTTACCTGTACTTTATACTCACATTGTTACTGTATACCCCCACTAGGGGCTGCTTTGGGAGGCAAAAGTAATTAATTAATTTATTTTAAAAGCCAATATATACCTTAAAATAATGCTTTATATGCCATCTCAAAATAAGTTGACGTTTATATTTCACACGTTTTCATCTTTGAGAAGGTTTTAAATATATCTTCCCATCATAAATACACACACACATACACGCACACGCACATACACACACACTCTCAAAGTTAAAAAAAAGAAGCATTCCTGAAGCTCTAGAGATAATCAGCACCAAAATCCTGACATTTTTCCCACTCTTTTCTTGTGTTAAAAACACACCACTTCTGTCAGTTATTGCTAGATATTTTTTTTCAAATGCAGACGTATCCTTCTACCAAAATGGAAATGCCATTTAAAAAAAACTTTAAAGTAGTTTTTTCAAAAATCAACACAATGGATTTTTAAATATTTATTCATCAATAATATCCATCAGTGGGACTACACTGAAATAGCACAAAATTCTATTTGGGACTACCGGATGCTGTGATCGCTCCGATGGTTGCTTGAACTATAAAAACCCAGTGGCAGGATTCCTTACACACCTCATTCTCAGAATGCAGAGTTTGATTAATTGATGCTAGAAGGTTGGCTATCATAAGCCATGACAAATGAAAATGGGTTGAAAAATATTGTGTGCAAAAGCATCGAAAATAAGAACTGGAATGGTCAAAGGGCAACAGGAAAAAAAGATATTTGGCAGTTAGCTCATATTTACCTTATAAATTTTTTTAATAATGGTTGATGCATTTTAATCTCTGACAGTCTTATACTACAAAGTGTAAGTCAATGTGTAAGCTAATTGCAGCAAGCAAAAGTGGTATTTAATGCACTGGACACTTTCACTATCAAAGTATTGTATCTCTAATTAGTGTTTGTAACTGATGTGACAGCAGTTTATAGAGCACCAAAATAGTTCCTAATTTGTCAAGTGGGTCTGAAGCTTATGGCAGCTTTCTGATCATCTCCCTTGCCGCAGAACCTGAAAGCACCTTCAAAAAGCTTTCTCTCATTGATCTTTAGTCAGATGCTGACCGAAAAGCAGACAGCCCTGCCAGAAATAAGATAGATAGGTGCTGCACTGGCATGAAAAACACCGCACCCTTAATGAAAAAGGTTCCTGCTTATAACTCATGTGTGTGTACAAACACATCCACACAGGGGTTTTCAACGGGATAGCAGTCCCTGGAAATTAAGGGGAATGCATTTGCCATTTGTTTTTCCATTCTTCTCACATGCAGTTGCCCACATGAATGTCTGGAATGTAGTAAGCAGGCTATTTGTTAGTTCCACATAGTTCCATTTTCTTTTTTTTTCTCTGTTCTCTTTTCTCTCTCTCTCTCTCTCTCTCTCTCTCTCTCTCTCTCTCTCTCTCTCTCTCTCTCTCTCTCTTTGGTTTCTCACTAAGGTAGAATGTGTTAATGATTAGCTTATAATTTTCAGAAAGTCAGTGAGCTAATGCAGGCATATAAGATAAATACTAAGTTGTGGGGTTGTCCTCAGGATAAATAAAAGATTACCTGGTATCAATTTTGAACTTGTAAGAAAATTTATATTACAGATTAAAATCTCCTCAATGTTTTGTGACAATTTTCCTACTATCCTTTTGATGCAGTGGGATACTGTTTACCATAATTACATATCAATAATATATTTGTACTTTAAAATAATTTATACAGAGGGTGCCAAAAATGTATACACATTTTAAGAAAGGAAAAAATTGTATTAAAATTGCAATACAATGAATGACACTAGCATTCAATTAATGCCATATTTTGAGTGAACATCATACTACACATTACTACATAATTCAATTCAACTTCAAAAAGTAATACATAGATAACATCTCTTAAAATGTGTACGTTTTTGACACCCATGGTATAATATGAAAAATATCCACGAAAAGTTACCAGCAGTATGCATTTGTCAACCACTTTTTAATTTGTCAGGTTAACAGAATGTATTACTAAAGATAACATGATGATTATCCCATCCACACATATCAGAGTCCAAAGCACTACACCAGAGAAACCATTCAGCAATTTGAAAAGGGCATTCAGGTGTTATGGGGACCAGTTCATTGAAAAATGAAGTCACCCCATCAATAAGCAGAGAATGTGTGGTGGTTAGCAAGTCCAGACACCAAATTTCGCCACATGTTAGCCTTGATGCTCAAGTATTTTGATTTCTTATAAAAAAAAATCTTCAGAACTACAGGTTGCTTTTCTCTATCTGTTTACTCAAGATCGATTCCACGCGAATTGTAGTTTGAAATGTTAAGGGGGAAACCTGCATACAATTTAGCTGATTGTAAAGGGAAATTCAAACTCAACATGACAAAAAATCATAATCTCTCATTCCCCATTCTTGTTTTGTTATGGCATTTCATAAATTGGGAGATGATCACATACCTGGGAGTATTCCTTGACCTTATTATATCTTCCGCACTGATGCTCCCCTTATCAATCTATACCCAATCCTTCTCCAAGTCTTAGATTTATCAGTTAATAGTTCTCAAATCTGTTTATTACTCTCAATCTCCACTGACACCAGCCTAATATACCATCATCTGTAAACTGGATACTGCAAGGGCCTCTTCTCTTAATGAGCATTCCTTAATACTACTCCGTCTCCCACAAACTAATCTAAATGAATAAATCCAGTCATGATACTCTCTTACATAAAGCATTTGACATGGTTCTTAAAACATTGTGGCTCAGGAGTCCTCTTTCATACTCTTAAAATTATTTAGAGTCCTCAAAACTTTTCTTCATGTGGTTATTCTATTGGTATTTACCATATTACACATTGAAACTGAGAAAGTTAAAGTATATTTATTTACTAATTCATTTTAAAATAACATTATAATATAACATTTTTAATGAAAAATAACTGTATTTTCCAAAACAAGAAATGACAAGAGCAACATTGTTTTACATTTTTTTGCAAATTTCTGGGAGGTCTAGACTAATATAGGATAGCTGGATTCTCATAGCAGCTTCAGTATATTGCAATATGTTTTAGTTGAAGCATATGAAGAAAATCCAGCTTCTTAGAGATAGATAGTTTGAAAAGGGAGGAAGAAGTATTTTAATAGCCTTTTCAGATCATCTTTTTTGATACAATACTAAAACTTTTCTTCAAGAAGTTTTACATTTTTAATGAAATAAAGGTACTTTTTTAAAAAAAACTTTTACTATACCAACATGTCTCTTAAAGATTAGTTGCATTGTGGAATTTGAAAACATATCAATGAACTTATCACTCTCTTACATTAAAATTCATTGATCTTTATAGTATTGTGAATGGACCTTTTTCTCATGACTGATTTTAAACATTATGCATTCATTTGGAAAATATTAGTTCACTGAGTTATGTAGTTCTTCCAAATATTGACACATTTCATTATACGACATCAATATATCACATTTGTTGCTATCACTACTATATGTATCAGAAGTCCTTAAGTATTCGGAAGCTGTCAAGCTCATGCTAGCAGATATAAGTTTTCCAAAACTCACTTGAAACCTCCAACTGTATCATTTATAACAATCAATAATTTGATTGAAGTGACAGACTCACTTAGTTCATTTTTGATAAAATAATTGCCACATACCAAATATGAATAGCCATAGTTTGCCCACAAATCTTTTTTTTTCAAATTAAAATAGTGTTTTGTGAAAAGATCAGCTAGTTGAAATTGCAACTCAAATAATTGCACAAATGCTTTTCTTTGAGACAACTGTCATACGTAGGTATACGTAGAAGTGCTTTATTTCCTAGTTCACACATAAAATATTTAAACGATGTGTCCTCAAGGGTTGACATTTAATAGAAGTGATCATTTTTACTACTTCACCAGGATATTGTTAAGTGAAGCTGGCTTTCCCTGCCCCACCTCCTGAGAACACAGTGGAGAATACAATGACTGCTAGCACAGTCTGGGGCCACAGCCTGAATTCTGCTAAAGTGTTAGCAGTTTTTCCCAACATTGCTTTTGCACAATGTAAATGGCAATATGGTTTGTTCCAGAATAAACCATAAAATTCAAAAAAAGCATTCAACTCTTTGAATGTATAGCACCACTTGTGTTTGTGGTCAAGAAGTCACATAAAATCAATTTTCTGTGATGATTAGTTGTTGTTGATACCAGACACATACAAGCAATACACAGTCCAAACACATCTGTGTATTGGTTCAATTCTAAGGCAAAAATACAATTCCACAGAGGAGCTATAAACTCAGTCTTCATGTTTGCAGTTAAGTCTTTAAATCAACACATTACTGTATAGTTGGAAATTGACAATGCCGTGATTTCTTTAACTGACTTTTCATCCAACAGGTCTTCAGCAATGTCAGCTTTACAAGGTTTTGCTAGTCTTTTAACCATGTGTGCATGTCTCCATCCAACGTACAATATAATTAAACCTGTAAAGTGCTTTAGTGACTTTTTCATTTCTGGTCTGCAAAGTGTGAGCCATTTTTGTCTTTAAAAGTTTGTTTTTCCTACATATAAAATATTTGACTCCTTTTCCTTTAAATTCTGAATGGTTTCAAAATGATGACACAACTTTACTGGCACCATCATACCATCATACTAATTTCAAAAGTTCTGTTTCATAAAACACCATAAAGTAAAATATTAACATACATGAAGCTGAGAGAAAGGTAGCTTTTGTCATATTTTCATATTTACAGTTTTGCTTCGTTTCTTTGGAGTAGATTCCTCTTTTCTGTGAGTCAGAGAACTCCCTGATATGTCAGTTCCATCTTTTTCAGCCTCTTTAGACCTAAATAGTACAGCAGTGGGTTAAGAAAGCAAGTCATCTATTCTCTCTTTAAAGTCAATAATCTATCCCAAAATATAACAAAAATATATTATAAATAAGATTATTTTATTTTAGAATAAAATATTATATAACTGAAATAGAAACATTTTTTACAAAATCAACAGAAAAGTTTTCAAAATTAAAAAAACTTATTGTAAAACAAGACAGAAAGCATTCTTAGATTTTCGTGTGTTTCTGCCTTTGGTGATTTTCTTCATTCCTGTAAGATGATGCTTTTTAAAAAAAAATTTTTTTTAATATTTCTTCCTCTCATTTGGGCCTTTGCAGTGAGAAAAGATAATTCATCTGGCTAATCTGGCATCTTTTCTAAAATTTATGACCCTGCTCTGTGGAAATTTTCCTGTCTTCCTTTCTGCTTGTTTTGTCCAGTGCTGCCCCTAAATCAGGCTATGTGGGACATCTTGCCCTTGTTTTTGTGTATAAAAGGCCACTCTTTATCTCTCTTGATTAGTCCCTTTCAATAGGGTGAGGAGACTCAGGACCAAAGGGACACGCCCACTGTGAGCTACTTCCCTTAGCATTTACCATGCTCTGGACACTTGAGCCATCATATTCCTTTCCCCAGATAGCTCTGAGCCTGCTTCTAGGATGAACCTAAGCCTCTCCGTGTGTCAGTTCTCCCTCAGAAACTATCAGCCAGATGCACACCCCTAGGCCTAATCAGTGCCAAAGAGTGGCATTTGCTGGGGAGGTGGTCTTGACGGGACTTGGATTTGCAGGCTGAGGTATCTGCGACCCCCACACATGCACAAACAGCAGACGGAGACCAACATTGGAAGTGGAAGGAGTAGGGTCTTATGCAGAATCATTGTCCTCTTGTCCTGTAAATGTTAGAGGCGGCTCCCTTGTTGCCATTCCTTACCATTAACAGCCCCCTTTTCTCCAACAAACACATCTCTTCCTGTTCCTTAGGCCTATTTATATGACTTTTTTCTCACTCACAAGTTCTCTCTGGATTTTCTTATCTACTCCTTCTATACCTATTGATTAGTAATTCCCAGAACTATATCTCTACCAGACACTCACATTTGAATGCTTTGAGTAGATTTGTTTCCCAAGCTTACAGAGATTTAGATTTCTTTGGGGTCCCATGTGTACCTCAAGATTAACTCACTCACAGTGTAATGTGCTTCTACCACTTCCAAATCTCCTTTTGCCCTCTGTGCTCCACCTTTGCTAACCAGGAGCCTAAAATCCTCATAAATATCTCTCCATCTCCTCCTTTTCTTCTGTAAATAGCCACTCAATATACACTTTTTAATATTTATCAAATGTGTTCACTCTCCTATCCCCATGCCCGTTTACATTCCTGAGCTGAATTCAGGCTCTAATCATTTAATCAACTGACTTAGTCGATCTTGTTTTCAGCTCTTTCCTTTGAAAACTATTCTCCGTACTGTCATGACTGATTAAAATCCATCAACATCTCATTATTGCCTTCCAAATAGCATCCAAACATATCACCATTGTATAAAATACTCTTCGGAATTGACCCCTGTGTGGCTTTCCAAGTCATGCTCCCAACTTCTGCTCACTACTCTTCTTACACAGAACTGTCTGTAAGCACCATGATTGTTGAGGCCTCCATGACTCCATGCTCCTTCTTATTTTTCCGTTTTTTCCTCCTTGCTAACATCTTCTCAACCTCTGAAGACAGTTGGTACATCCTACATTCCCCCTAGCTGAGTTAGCTTTCCTTCCGGTGGCGTATCCCTCTTTCGTAGTCCTCACCACACTCTGGTGAAAATTGTTTTGCTGAACGTCTCCTTCTCTAGGCTGTTATCTACTGAAGGGCAGGGATTCTGTCCTGCTTATTTTCATATTCTCATAATTTAGTAGAGTTCTTATAATGGAACAGGACTCTATTATTGAGTAAGCAAAAGAATGAATGACAAAATTGCAGTATGGTTATAAATTAAAACTTGGAATTAAGTAGATTTCCATTAGAATAAAAACTCTAGCATTTTAAACTGTGTGACCTGAAGCAAATCCCTTAACCTATTAGAGACTCAGTTTCCTTATTACTGAAAACAGTTGGCATGAAGATTAAGTGGAGTTAGTAAGGCTTAAATGATAGGTATGCCTTGCCCATTCATATGAATAAAATACAGAAAAAGGTAAAATTATTTCAATGCTTTTGGGTCTGTGAAAATGAAAAAATTGCTGCTAATTCTATGAGATCTGAGAACTCAGCACCTCAATTTTGATAATTTTCTAAATCGCTCTTAACACTTAATAGAGATCTTAGTTCAGTGGTATCTTTGAAACTGGTACATTTCAAGCAATTCCCTTACTTATTTTGGCTTAAACCTCTGGTTCAGTTATGCTTAAAATGATTGATGATCCAAAACAAGACAGTTGAATACTAATAATGATAATGCTATTAATAATAAGATTAATGTAACATCGCTAATAAAAATGTTTTAAAATTACTTTGGGACACATTGAAAAACTATTTCTAATCATGTAGTAGCTTTGGGCACCTGAAGATAATAGTTTTAGACAAATTTACCTGGTGATCAGTAAGAGAAGGGAAAGGTGGGGCATACTGTTAGCAAAAGTTACCTTTTGTGATAAGCTCTGCAAATATGGTTATGAAGCAGGTTTAGATGATTCTAGTGTTTCATCCAGAGACATAGCAATCATCGTCAGCAGTAGCACTCTCTTCAAATACAAGGACAGTGATGTCTGTAATCATGTTTCTAAAAGCTTCAGGTCACGCTTAGATTTATTTGACCACACACACTCAAAGGAAACCTCCTTTGAGGTTTCTGTTCACCTCCAAGGAACATCCACTTAAATAAACTCTTTTCTAACAGTTCAGGTTTTGTGACTAATGTTAACCTTTGGTATGTAATCACAATATCAAAGAACTTTGGAAATGGAAAGAAACCTCATTGGGAATTTAGTGCTTAAATAGATGAGGAAATGGAAGCCAAAGATTTTTATGAAACTTGCCTTAGGTTGTACAGTCGTAGCAGGGTCATGATCAAAACCCAGTTCCACTGACTTTCAATTTGATACAGCTGGGCTGACTCTGACTCCAAAACATTTTTGAAGCTCTAAGTAAGTGGATGGGAAAAGCTGATACTTGTATCAGTAGGAACTAAAAAATACTCTAAACAGATGGGTAAACTTTTTTAGGGATCAACAGTCCAACAGGTCCGAAGCCAATAAAAAACTTTTAAAAATTCTCAGCTGCAGGCGTTCTCCAGCAGAGGCCAGTCTGAGGAGAGAGGGCTAGCACAGCAGGTGGATTTTTGATGGATGGCAGGTTTCAGCCTCACATTGGCACCTCAGCAGATGCAAGGACACCAAAAAAAAAATACTAGGCTCAGAAAAGAAGCTACAGCCAGGCTTCTATTCTAGTATGGATTAAATTGATTTCCAGAAGCTAAAGGCCTAGTAGAAGATGTTAGATGGACCAAAAATACGTGATCGGTATTAGTGTGGTGACCACAGCCCAATAATTCATCAAAGTTCTTTGCAACCGTAGGCACAAAAGGCATGGGGGCAGTGGTGCAATTTCCTAATCCTGTAACAATCACTATGGGAAGGGGCTCCCAACCTACTGCTGGGCAGGGTCTCTAGAACAGGGGTCAGGGGCAAACTGCGGCTCCCGAGCCACATGCGGCTCTTTGGGCACATTTCATCTCAAAAATTTACCGACCCCTGGAAGAGCCAATCCTGTCCCTCACAACAATTTACAAATTATTCGACAGCCATATATATATATATATATATATATATATATATATATATATATATATATTTTTTAAGATTTTTATTGGGGAATTGGGGGAAGGGGAACAGACAAGTTGCTGTCTTTTTTTGTTCTTCAGTCTAGTTGTGGAGGACGTTGCTTCACTGGCCCAAGTTGGCACCATCATTGCGCTCTTCCCAGGTGAGGCAGATCAGTCACCGTCTTCTGGACGGCCGCTCTAGGAGGCTGCTGGCCACTCACGCTGGTTGCTGGCTACATACAGTAGCCCATGGCAACCCACTGCAGCAGGGGCTGCAGCCTAGGCCGCTGCCAGCGACTCACAGCAGCCCAGCTCCAGGTCGAGCTGTTGTTCAGCATCTTAGCTGTAGAGGGCAGTGTCACTGGCCCTTATATGTGGGATCCGAACAGGGGCCCTCTGGCATCCCAAGCCAGCTCTTAACCAATGCACCACTCGATCGGCCCCATAATATATTTTTAAATAATCACCACTATGTGGCTAATATCCTTAAAAAGTTTTATAAATGAAACTCTGATAGTTTTATTTTTGTTTTCAATTTTACTTCAGAGCCACATGTATGTACCCAAAGAGCTACATGTGGCTTGCAAACCACAGTTTGCTCACGCTTGGCAGCTCTTCCGTCTCAAAAGTTTGCCGACCCCTGCTCTAGAATACAGAAGCTGAACAGAACTAAACTCTCAGGTACAAGGGTCCAAGCCCTATCACTGGCCAGTTTGTATAAGGAAAGATTAGAAATCAATGATAACATCTCCAATTTTTTCCTTTCCTCCAGATTCCTCCATCCATGAAAAGTGTGCATACCACTGTAGGTTTTCATCTCCTTCTGCATGTAAACACTTATTGCTCTTCTAAAATACAGTGTCCTTTTCAGAAAAAGTGACAAGGTTGGTTGGTGATGGCACACAGTTCCCTCTGAATTTAGACCACATACAGTGGCTTGAGTGCAGATTTCGTGTTAAATAATTCATTTGAGCAACTAACAATGTACACTGTTCACTATTGTAATTTTTACAAAGAATTGACCATTACTGACTATGACTTGAATCCTCCAGACTAGCATAATATGAACCTTTAATGCCATAGTGCAAACCCTCCACAAATTACTATAGACCCAGAGTTGAGACTCTTTGGGGAGTAAAGTCCACAGTGTGTTATTTGATTGTGAACTCTAGACCCAAGTATTTAATACAATGCACCTTTCACATTCTAGTTACTTGGCCTACTGGTTTTGAGTGAAGTTTATTATGCCATCATGGACATGTTTATGATCAGCTTTAGCCAGTGCGGGCTATAAAGGTACCTTTCCCTTGACCCAGTCAGTTAATTTTAAAATGCCTTGGGGCAAAACTCTCTGTGGGAAACAAGCTTGTAGAATCACTAGGTCAAGTCTTGGTTTATGTCTCTTTTGTATTGTGCTATTTCACTCCATAAACAATAAGTATGGCTGACTTTTCCATTGAAACAGATCTTCCTAGATCCTGATTTTCAAAGATTTTGGTACTTTGGATAAAAGGAAATCAAAATATGCTGCTTAATCTTTTCTTTGGCATCAACATGAACGTACTTTTTATTTAAGGATCCTCTGAAAAAGTATCCTTCTCAGAGTTCATTTCACTGTGACCATTTTTCTAACTCAGAGATACAAAGAATAAGAGCTTTAGAATTACTTACCATCTGGTGACTAGTTCCTCAAGAAATGCCTTCCACCCATCCATATTTTAATGTCTTTTCTTTCAATCATGTGTAATACCTCAGCCAAATATATTGGTTTATCAGTTATTTTCCCAGCTTCTCTAGGCAGCATTTGTTATATGAATATTCATTACCTTTCCTTCTAGGTCTCCCTGTCTTGCTGATGACAGCTCCACAGTTGCTGAATTACTAGGTCTATGTTTTATAGGCAGTGCAAAAGTTTCCTGGACTTAACATCCCCAGAGATGTTAGACAATTCCCTGTGTGACAATCTGAAAGCTCATTTTATTGCTGTTACTATAAACTGGCAAAACACCAGACAGACACCGGCACTGACCTGGCTTTTAGAAACAAAATTAACATCAGTAACCTAAAAAGAAAAAAATGTGTAGAACACTTTTCTTAGATAAAAACAAAACACACACACACACACACACACACACACACACACACACACACACCACACACACACACCAAAGTTTTCACATACTGATGTTTATAAATATAGAAGGTGCCCCCAAAATATACACATTTTAAGAAAGGAAAAAAAGAACTATTAAAATTGTAATACTCAATATATACCGATAACAAAAGATGAATACAAGTCACGTTTGACTTCTACAATTCCAAGAGGTCCTCAAAGTGGGTATCATCAGCGTCCAAACACTTTTGATTACTGAGAACTACTGCTTGAGCAACGTTGACCAAAGTGTCCACTTGTATACATTTTTTGGCATCCCGTACATAAACTACGCACACTGCAAATGTGAGTTTAAGTCCCAGGAACACTATTTCGTAACCCATGTATGCAATCTTGGCCTCTTATATTTGTAGCCACAGGGTCAAGTCACAACTGTAAAGATAATTTCAGCCATTAGTTTCAGCTAACAGCCACCTGCTACCATTTCAGAGCTGAGCGATGGGCCTGCACCGTGCCAGTTGTGATGCTTTGAGTATGTGATAAGACACGAGTGGAAGTCTCAGCCTCTAGTTTACCCCAGAGCTGCCAGTCAGTCATCACTCCCTCAGGTCTCATTTTCAGGAGAAGTGGAATAAAAGGAAACATTAAAAAAAAAAGGTGTTTTCTTTTAAAAACAAGGGAGTTGCTAACACAGATAAGTGAAATGGCAACACCTTCGACTTGGGCATCAAGCTATACATTTCATTATAAGGTTTACACCGGACAAAGCTTTCATTTTAATGTTTTGAATTTCATGTTTGTAAAAGGAAAACTCACTCTGTATATTTCCACTTTAAAATATATAATGTATACATTGATTCTCTTCTCGCTTTTATTCGAAAAATATTTATTGAACTCCTACTGTATAGTCACTATTCGTGAAAAATAAATGCAAATGCATTTAGAACAACAGCCTTTAAGATCTAAAACTTATCAACTGTGATGTGGCCTCTCTGATCCAACTGTCATTTTATTATCTGTTTAAGGAAAGTGAGGTGATTACAGCCGTTTCACCTCAATGTCATTTTTAGTTGCCGTGACTTTTTTCTACTATTTTAAATCATTGGCTTTTTAAGATATTAAAAGTATAATATTAAGATTGGAAATGCTTCTAGTAAAGCATTTCTAAGTTCAGCTGTTCATAAGAAAGAAGAAAAGTGCCAATTAACAAATAGAAATTATGGTTCAAGTACAAACCACACTCCTGAGTGTTCATATTTATTAAACAGAAATCCAAACACCTAATTTTAGTTTCCAGAGAAAAATAAAAGGAGAACTGAACTTAAAAGTGGATGAAACTTTCTAAATTAATTGTTTTTAAAAATAGCTGCATGAGAAATGCTTTTAAAACTCAGGAGGAATTTTTAAAAAGAGACAGAAGTAATGTCTAAAATGATAAATTGCCAAATATGATTCCAACAGAGGTATATACCAGAAATAAAACGTTTCCTTTTTTTTTTCTGTTTTTCTCCTCACATATATTGGTCTGCATTACACTGGAATTTTAAGGTGAAACACTTGGAATAGAAACTCTAGGATTAAACAAAGATATAGACGTCTACCAAGTACCTATCACCACTTGGAAAAGTAAAGAAAGCTACTGGACAGGTGTCCCCGTATCAAGGTCCCGTCTGCCCTGAGCCAATGTGCTAAAATGGAAACTTCCTCTATCTCAAAACACCCTCTAACAGAGGCAAACCTGTAAATTGATTTTTCCACCTCGGTCCCAAAACTTTCACCCTGGAAACAGCCCGGTCTTGCCTCCTTCTCTCTGCCAACTCCTTCCCCAATCCTCCGAATCAAAAAGCAATAAAGGGCTATATGTCCTTTAACATAAATATAACTCAGAATCTCCTTTGCCTCTTTCAGATCGCAACTACTGCTCTAGCGAATTTATTCTAAGGAAAAATTTTGTGAACTTCCCAGAATGCTATACAATTTTACATATGTTTCTACTGTGACAGAAATTGCCATTTGCCCAAGTACTTTTTATACAAATGCCCTCAAATTTCTAAGATGGTACAGTATGTTCCATCCACTTTTGTGACAGATGGAAGAGACATTTGGAGTTGTAAAATGTCTGTATGAAGAGCAAAGCCTTCTAATGTTGTGGTTTTACCTCAAAATAATATAGTTTTCTCCACCCCTGTAAGGTGCTGAAAAATAAATTTTGTGTGCTCCCAAATGCTTATAGCACTTGTCTTTTTTTACTTAGAAGCCCCATGCTCTTTCAGTGTACTTTTGTCCAAAGGCACTTTCAGTGGCCTCCTAATAGTGTCTTTCTAGATTCTGCTTTAGCTAGGATCTCATTTCATCTCAAATCTATCTTTAACCTTGTTATCTTTTAACATAGCCCACTTTTCTTACTATCTGAGGATATTTGCATTTGAGTGTCACAGATTTATGCCAATCAAAACATGTCAAAAACAAATTCACAACCTTCCTTACCATTCATACCCAAATAGATCCATGCTACTTTTGACCCCTTTTCATATATATATAAAATACATATATATATATATATATTTGTATGTATACAAGCATACAAATATGCTATATATACACATATATACATATTTGAATTTGAATTCCCCTTTCTTCTGACTTCCAATACCAACTAGTTACCAAGTTTTGTAGTTGTATTTCTTGAATTTTATCTGCTCTTTTTCCCATGTTTACAACTTGCACCCTACTTAAAGTTCTTACCATTTCAGACCTGGAAAATCACAAACATCTCCAAAGTATGCTCCCTGATTCTTAAATGCCCAGAACACCAGTTTCAGAACTACCTTTCTAACATAAAATTTTCATCATATTACTGTGATGCTCTAAAATATTCAGTGGTTCTCCATCACTTAAAGAAAAAAAAAATCAAACTCTTTACCTGCTTAAGCAATTGTTCCCTCTTCTTTTACCATTCTTCATGTCCAGCTAAACTGCAAGTCATGCAGAGAAGAAGAAGCATTGGCGTGGGAGTTAAGAGAACTGGATTATAATATTTACTCAGTTTCTAACTGGCATATAATCATTGTCAAATAATGTAATCTCTCTGATTCTCAAACATTCATAAATGAAGGGATGGGGCCAAGAATAATGATTATAGTACATGAAATTCCTCCTGTCTTAAACTCTATGATTGTAACATCTAGAGTTTTACTCATTCTAAGAATATCTTATTCACTCTGCTTTTTCAGTGTAGAATTCAAGCTTTACACATAATATATGCCACTTCCTTCACCTTTTGTCTTATTTCTTATTTGAATAATGCTCCTCATTTAGGGTCTGTCTCAAGGTCCAGTATACCCATATGAAAGCTTTCCAGATTATCACAATGAACTCGCCATTTCCTGAACGTCACCATATTCTACAGCACTTATTTTTCTAATTGTTGTTTTTCAACCCCTATCTCCATTTTAACACATATAGCAGATAATATTTAATGTTTCCCACTGTATGGAAGTTATAGTTGCTAATACCTTGGTCACTCTTTAGTACATCTTGGCCATGATAATTCAATATTTCAATACTGTTTGATCATTATTCCCTTGATCTGTGTAGAGTTGCAAATGGATATTTCATAAACCTCTTGGTCACTATGTTTCCCTGTTTTCATTTCCAACAAATGTGACCGTATTTTTGGTCTTAGCCATACCATTCTATCCAGTTGCACTGCTCTTGTTCTCTTCTCTTTTAGATGGGCTTGAATTCTCAATAGTCCACATGTATCAGATCAGTAGTGACTGCTGGAGCTCTGTGTTAGGCAGGATTCTGAAGTTATCTCTGGGCTCAGCAGGATAGATTGCTACAGTGGATCAGCAATTTTTTCTCTGGTGTGGAGGTGGGAAGTGGCACCATAATTATCATCCTTATACTAGGCTGTGGCCTTCAGTGTTCTCCTGCCCCTAACATATGACATTGTCTAGCAAGCAGTGAGATCAAGTAGAGAAGGCTTTGGAATGGCAGTCAGAGAGCCTGGCTTGGTTAGAGTATTGGCTCTACCACTGCCATTGCATGACAACTAAAAATCCCTTTAATCGGCAGTTTGATTGCAAAATGGAGGTCTCATGTACAATTCTAGACATCCTGTAGGGTTACTGAGTATCATTTAAAATAATATTTCTGAAAGTATTGCATAAACTGATGACATAAGAATATTAGACATTTTTAGTTTTGCCTTTTGTTGTTACAGAAAACTTGGGAAAGTATCATAATCTTATGATCCCGATAAAGCAATACTAGCTTTGTAATGTGTCAATTTGATTTGACCTAATTAAGTTGCCAGAATTCCCTTTTGTGTGCATTTCTGGCTTCTGTAGGCCATAGAAAGATTCTTGTGAGATTTGGAAGACGGAAAAGAAGCAGCAGTCATCTTGTGGCTCGCTCACATCATTGCTAATCTGCTAACTCGCCTCCTTGGCATGAAGCCGGGGCTGGGCCTGCAACTGCTCAGCCTTCCTCTATCTTCTGCAGCTTCTGCAATTGTTGGGCCAAGTCCATAGCAATGATGAAGGGCCCTGGTGTCTGCAGGTCACCCATACCATCAAAATGAAAGGTAACAAGAAATTGTATGGGTTTCACTCTGTTTGTGTGGGTTTCTAGTTTATGCTTGTGGGTCCCAGCTTACACTGGATCTCCCATGTTACATCCGTCTTCCCTTCATCACTGCGTGTCTGCGGACTTCATGCCCTGACATCTGACACAAAGACAACAAGCTTACAGAGTGCTGATCCGGCTCTTACAATTGTGTAATGTTAAATAATCCTTGATTGTGTGTGTGTGTGTGTGTGTGTGTGTGTGTGTGTGGTGTGATAAAAAATACAGTGAATGTTTAAATAAAAAAAATTATTAAAATAAAAGACACATTGCCATTAACTCCCTCAAACTACGCCCCCTCACTTCGAGCACACTTATTCATCGTTCTTGCACTTTCTGAAGCAGTTCTGGAAGTCCTTCTTCATGAGTGTCTTTAGTTATGCTGTTGTGGCTGTGTCGATATCCTGAACTGATTCAAAATACTTACTTTTCATGGTCATTTTGTCTTTGGAGAAGTGCCAGATGCCAGATCTGGTGAATAAGGTGGATGAGGACACACCATCATGTTTTTATTTGACAGAAATTGTCATATACTAGAATTGATGTGTGACACAGAGTCTTTCTGTTGATATCACAAAATACTGTGAATGTTGCTGCTGAGTGCCATCCAACCAAAAGGCAGGGATCTTCAATACAGGAAGCAGCGTGACAAACCTTAGTAGCAGTGTGTGACAAGTTTCAACTTGTTCGGTGCAGTCAGTCAGGTGTGAGCTATGGTTGAGAGAAGGTGTACGTTAAAGTGTGCCCTAAATCATCCATCAGGACAACATTTTGTGTCACACATCGCTTCTGGTATATGGCAATTTCTGTCAAATAAAAACATTGTGGTGTGTCCTCATTTACCTTATTCACCGGATCTGGCACCGTGTGACTTCTGGCTCTTCCCCAAAGTCAAAATGATTCAGGACACCGAGGCAGCCACGACAGTGCAACTAAAGACAGTCGCGAAAGAGTACTTCCAGAACTGCTTCAGAAAGTGGAAGGAGAACTGACTCTGGGTGGTGAACACACAATGTGATATAGAGATGATGTATTATAGAATTGTACACCTGAAACTTATGTAACTTTACTAACACTTGTCACCCCAATAAACTTTAATTAAGAAAGAAAAAAAAAGTGGCAAGAACGATGGGATAAGTGTGTATGAAGCAAGGGGGAGTATTTTGAGGGGGATTAATGGCAATGTGTCTTTTACTGTAATAATTTTTTTTTTAATTTAAACATTCACCATATTGTTTGATCATACCCTTTTTCCTCAGGGATCTGGCTATGAACATTTTCTATACTATTCCTGAGTGGGAGTGTTATGTGGCGTTTCCAGGAACAACCTTCCTGGCCAGTGAGCATACTGCCTTCTCCCTGCTGACCTGAGTATGGAAGTGTGTGTTGACGTAGAGCTTCCGTCAGCCTGGATCTCTGAATCACTCTGATGAGTAGGGCCTGTAACTTCCAACCCCAGTCCACAGACCCACACTGGATTTGTGCACAAAAAAGAAATACTTTCTTCTGCTTTTTTTGTTACTATAGTTTATCTTAACTGATAAAAAACCAATAGTAAAGTATTTCCAAATTTTTGCAGAAAACTAGTAACATTATAACAGTAAAACTTACTGCTACACCCACAATTGGCTTGTGTTCCATACTACTCGTCTTCATTTTTGCTCACAACTGTCATGTATAAGAAGAAAATATTTAATAAAGCAGTAACTTTTTCTAAAACTTCTGTTTCTTTAAGTTGAGCTCACTAGGTTGTTTCTTCAAGTGGTCTCTTTATTCATCTGACCGCAAACAATTTATTTCTTAAATGAAACAAGTGGAGTTTGGGGTACATATTTTCTTACTTGTTAGTTACACTTACATAGAAATCTACCTGCTCATTATAAGCTACTAAGGAGCTTATAACATGATCACCACTGTGAAAAAAATGTTCAAAATTCCATCATGATATGTATAGTGTTTGTTAAAATATTCAGAAATATTTAGAGACCTGCAGCCCTAGGCTATGGTTTTTTACTACCCCTGATTCATCAGCAAAATAGTCTTCAAACTATTCTCCATTTTGCAAAATTTAGTGAAATTCTGTTATCCAAAGATGTTCTCTTTCTGTCCTCAAAGTATTATGCATTTACATCTTGGTATTCTTTACAGTAATTTGAGATAGATTTTTGTTAGAAAAAAATAGATAAACAAATGTTCTCAAGATGCCATTTCTAACTAGAATCTCTTTTCAAAAATGTTAATGTCAAAAAGGGTTGCTCATGCTTGGAAACATTAGGAACCATTGGTGAAGAAGAAGAGCCCTAAGGGGGAATCTGGAGACTTAGATTCTACCACAGCCTCCGTTAGATCTAGCAAGATAACTGTGAACCAGCTACCTCAACTCCCTGTGCCCTAAGGTGTGAAACAAACACCAGTGCTAGCTAGATGTCCCGAGGTCTCCTATTTGGTGGTACTGTTCTCCTACCTGACAAATAGAATAAAGAGGGACAGCCTTCTAACTACATAAGGTACCATAAAATTGGGGAACAGGAGCAGAGAAAAGATTGGGTGCTAAAGAACAAATGCCTAAGTTAAATGGAGAGGCAGACAACTAAGTGCTGGTAGAAGAAACGAGGCTTGAAGGTGACAGAGTCCAAAGTTGGAGCATAAAACTAGAGAAGCTTGTGTCGAGATCCAAGGAATACAGCGACACGGTCCCTGGCATGAAGGGAAAATTGACTTGGCAGGAATGATCTAAACAGAAAATATGAGAAACAAAGGCCAAGAAGTAGGTAGTTGTGGTAATTACAACAGGAACTAACTGAAGCCTGGATATGTACTCTGGCAGAGGAAGGAGGCCTGAAGAGGGATTATCACTAAGTGATTATCACTTAGAGTTCAACCATACTGCTTACCTGGTTTTCTCTAAAATAAACTGGCCTTTTTCTAATAAAGAGAAATCCCATTGTTTCTAGTAAGAGAAACTCTAAAATAGTTCAGTCAAAGATAAGGCTAGGGAATTGCAAAATATGAGTTCTGAATGAATGCAGAGAATCTGAAAAAACGAAACCAAAAATTAAAAAAAGTAAAAAAAAAAAAAAAATCTCTGAAAAGGCCAAGCAAAATAAACAGCGATTTCAAAACTGGCTGGCTTTCTTCCTTGGGTTTGTGAGTCTAGATAAGGAGCTTTGTGGTGGTGGAAAGGCAATGAAGCTTTAATTGCCTATTAACTGGTTCCTTCTGTTTATATCCTTCCTCTATTCTGTCATCTATCCCCCCACTCTGTCGCCTAGCCCCTGAACTTGGCCACTGCCACCTATGCTAAATGGGTTCTGATCAGCTAAAAATCACACAGTAATTTAAGCTGGAAATTTTAGTTAAATCCAGTCAATTCCCCAACATCTTTTCAAAAAGATGAAGGTTTTAATCAGTACAATAAAAGCCATGGGGAATATGGGAGAGATCAGGTCAGAATGTGGGTCAGAAAAACTATAGAGGCAGTGCTAATAGGATAAGGACGCCTGAGCTTTTTATCTTATTAGTGCTTTCCCATGTCAAATTAGCAAAATGGCTCAGGCACTAAAGTGTTGAGATAAAATGTTCATATGGTATGTGTTCCCCAGAAGGATTCTCTGTGAGCCTCTTCTAAGTAGATTCAACTTTTCTTCTCTTTTCTTTTTTATCTTTGGAGGTAAGCCTATTTATGTAAGCCAGACACATCTACTTCGCATCCTAGTGACCTCTGCGGAAATATAGCTTAATCAGCAAGGCCACTGCATTGCAAAATTCCAGGGGACACCACTGACAAAGAATATGATGTAAATGGTGCCCCCTGGATTTGTGCAGTGCAGTGGCCTTTATCAGGACAAATGTTCTTGTGACTGTGAAATTAAAAATATACATTCCAGAAGCTGCTCCTTGAACACAGACTTGTTACTTAGAGCAGTGGTATTTATTTATAATAAATAGCAGGGGTGCATATCAGTGTATCTGAGTATCTTTTTCTTTTTGAATGAAGGTGTAATTGACATATAACATTATATTAGTTTCAGGTGTACAATGCAATGATTTAATGTTTTATATATTACAAAATGATGACCACAATAAGTCTAGTTAACAACCTGAGTATCTTTTTTAATATTCACATGCCAGGTCTTTTTCCAATCCTATATTTTGCATCACATGGATAAATAATTAGACTTTTATAGGATGTAGACAGTTATTTTTAAAATTCTTTTATTCAATAAATATAAAACTTTTCATGTGCCAGCCACATTGGTCTACTTTATGTAATAGAAATAAAACACTTAGAACAGTGTTAGCTGTGAATATTACTATTATTGTTTCTCAAACAAACCAAGTTCTTTCTAGCCCCAAGACCTTTTTTTTTTAATCCACTGTTTCCCTGTTTTAGAATGTTTCTCCCCCTCTCCAGATTATTATCCCCATAGCTAAATTTTTATTACCCTTTAGGTCTCAGCTTAAAAATCACTCCCTAACTATTTTATCTGAAGTAATTGCTTTTGCCTCTCTCTATTTTTATTTATCTCAGCCCCACATTGGCTTCCACATAGCACTTATCACCATTTGTCAGGATCTTGTTGATTTATTTAGTTATTCATTGTCTGGCTCACATGACGATGGGCAATCCACAAGGTGGAAAAAGGAGTATTGAGTACACATTGTAGGACCTCAAACAATCTGTGTTAAAAAGAATAAGTGAATTACTGATAGACCACAGCACCTTAATTTTCCCAAGAAAAATTCAGTGTTCAGTTTACCTGGAGGTCTACTCATTTTTTTTTTCTGTGTTTCTTGAGTCAAATTTTGAAACTGATTTTGATGGGTTAGAGTCAGTAATATATTTACTGATTTCTTTTCAAATTTGGGAGAGGTTTGAATTTACGAGACACATGTCGGTATGTAAGTGGCTGTTTCCTAACACTTCATGGGAGTAGTAGATTCATAAGACTCTCATGTGCAAGATCACCATGGTATCACAGCAAACACCCTGAGGCCTAAACTCAAAATATGGAATATTCAATGATTGTACATGAACATGTTCCTGATTTAGTCACACAAGTACAGTTGTGTAAACTACAATTTAAATGTACATGTGTTCAAACTTTTTAAGAAGAGATCGTTTCTGGGTATTTCTCCTACCAATTTCATTGAACTAGACACTATCAAGTGCAATAAATAAAGACTGTTATGCCCTGTGTAATATATAAAATGTATACTGCATTGCTTTTTTACCACAATGATCAATGCCACTTAAACTGGTTTGAAATTTTAATACTGATTGATGTTTAGACCAAGTGGACCATCAAGGAAGTCAGCTAATTATAACTAAGCAATGCACTGATAATGTCTAGGACATGCTACAGTTGTTTTTTTGCTTGTTGTTGTTTGGTTTATTCATGTTAGTTACCGGAACGCTGAACTATGTCATGTTAATAGTTCATATTGCTCTCCACAAGTAATATATTTCCAATGAAAAGGTAAATTAACCATTTTTAGGAATGACACAATAAAATTATACAGTTAAATCAAGGCTCTTTAGTGGCAGGGAAAGGAAACTGCCTCAAGTTAGCTCAAAGAAACAATTTACTAGAAAGGCATAGTATCCTTAGAGAAATAAGCTACAACGAAGTTTTTTGAGAACTGGAGCCACCAGGGGCTGAGGCATCTCCTCTCTCCATTTTGTGCATCTCCTCAGTGGACTATATGGTCTGTGTTCTCTGGTGCACCTGCTCCATTATTTCCACTTCTCTCTGGAGAATGGCATTGGCACACCATTGCTGATAATGGCTGCCCCATGTCTCACTTGACATGACCTTCATTTTATGTTGTTCACCCCGCCCCCATTATTTTCTGAGTATACAGTTTATTGAAAGCAACTAATTAGTTGATGGCACATGAGTGGATTGGTTCCCCTGGGTCAGATGTTCAACACTAACAATCTGCAGTGGCCATGATGACAAGTCACATGGTGGACATATGGTTGCCTAATCTAGCCTCCCCCTTAGCAGGGAACTGGAGAGAGAAACTGATTCCAAGAGAGCGTTTTGTGGACAGTCATAGACCTCCAAATCAATCTTCTACATTTACACACACACACACACACACACACACACACACACACACACACATGCACATACACACACAATGTCTGTGGAAATGAAAATAAGAGCAGAAAATCTGAAGTAACTTTTACAAAAATATAAAATAATGATTTGGGGAAAATGCATCTTAATTCATGTATATTTTTATCTAAATTCACACTATCTCACTATATGTGACTATTTTCATTATGTAATGATAGTTTTTGAATTTATGAAGAACAACGGTTTTATTCTAAATAATCTTCCTTATTTTAATTTTTCCACCCACATATATATGGGAATGCATTTCTGGGGTAATATGAGGAATACAGTTTTGATTCTGCTCTCTCTTTTCCAGCTTTTATAAGGTCTAAGTCTTCTCAGGCATGATTTCCCTGACTTAAGTTGCACTGGATAACTAGGAGCCATTCTCTCTTTGATAATCTTTGGTCCACAGTCAATATTTTTCTTTTTCTCTCTCTTTTTTCTCTTCCACTTTTTCCTTTTATCTTCCAAGAACCCATTATTATTTTTCTCTAAACAACAAGTCTCAGTTTCTTTTGTTGTTACACGACTGTTGTGAATATTAATGGAATCCTTCAAGGGGTATTATTTATAGCAGGAAATATGGGTCTTTGATCAGTGTTTTCTCTAAATAAAAACCTCATGCATTTTGGGTAGACTATTTCTCTTATCTTATGTTGGGCATTTCATTGCTCATTTCCATCTTTTCTTATATTACAGAGTTAGAGGCCGTTGGAGACTTTTAAGTTGTTCCTTTTAAAAACCCTTTTTCCTCTTTATTATGTGATCTCTCTAATGCTGGCCCTGTGTATGGTGATGTCTGCCCTGGTTGGAAATCCTTTCGCTACACTCCCTAAAGGCAGCAAGTGATTCAGTGGGGGAGTGTGTAATTTGTTTTGTACTGTGGAATTCCTGCCATGCCTATATGTATTTAGACCACAGGCAAACCAATAAAGTTGTCATAGAAACAAAGCATTTCATGAATAAATCAATCCATAACAAACTTGTGAGCTTCAAACAACCCACTGTGCCTTAACAACACATCCGTTACATACACAAAATAATCATGTTTGTAATGAGCAATGCACAATATTATTCTTTCCCATACATTTTCCTGTCTGCCATCTTATAAATATCCCGTAATATATTTTTATGCAGCCTGTAGATTCCTACTGAGCTCAAATGAAATAAGTAACTCCAGCTGACATGATAATACTGGAAAAGCAGACTTTTAAAAATGTAGCTCATGGTGCACCCCAATTCAAACAGTATGCTTAGAATACCTACTTGGGTGACCAGAGGGGATTGAAACCATGGCTAAGCAAAGTTTCCTTATTTTGAGCAACTGCAATAATTTTTTTTTTCACTTTTCAGTTTTCTTATTTAGCTCTTAGTACTCTGCTCTGCATACAATGTTCAGGGGGTGTGGTTGACTTGTGGGGATCGGTGGCGGGAAGCTATTAGAAAAGTGGCCCTGAATATTTTTAAAGAGGTCAAAGGGTTTCTGCTACTAACTATCGTCACTGAATTGGAGAAAGAGAGTGCTCTGAGGAGAAAAAGAGACCATTCTTGTGTAAAACTTAAATTCCTTTGCCAATGGTAAAAAGACAAGAGAAGGCAGACATAGAGAATAGGTCAGTGTAATACAAGTCCTCTGGGGCCCGCTTTGGCTTCCCGATCACGAGAGCTTTTCTTATTTTCGTTCTGAGTGAAATTCTCTCTGTGGCTACATTTAGGTCCCACCTCACAGACCTGGTGGACACTTTATTGAGGCATCTTCCTCTACTGCTGTGAGCCCAGTTACATAAGCCTTTTGTCCGTGCCTTTATGGTAGTATCTCAGCCTAATTACACTTCTCTCAAGTGCCTGTAATCAGAGGAGCCCTCTACCCATATTTCGGGGTATAGATGTGAATTTTATTTTCCAATAACTGACGTTCACGTTATTATGTTAAATCTCACTTTTTGCCCCCTCGTGACATTTGGAAAGATTCCAGAAGCCATTGTCAGTTATTAAAATTTAGTCCAGTCTGGTTTATAATCTTAATCCCATATTTAATTCAAAACCCTCCCCTTCACCATTTAAGTGAAGAGCGTGGCTGCAGGAGGATGGACAGGGAAGCCTGTGAGTTTCCTAAACTACTGGGCAGACTTGTGCATTCCGGCTTGTGTTTTGGTGGCCTCTCAAGTGGTCGTCTTGCACAGGTGGTGTGCACGCTCCCATGGGTCTTCAGGGCCCATCAGCCATGGATGACACCCTCATAAATGAGATACAGGAACTGTACTGGGTGGAATAGCGACCCCCCCCCATGCCACACACACACACACACACACACACACTTTTATGTCCATCAGAACCTGTGAATGTGACCTTATTTGGAAATAGGACCTTCGCAAATGTAACCAAGTAAAGATGAAGTCTTACTGGATTAGTGTGGGTCCTAGTCCAGTGACTGGTAACTTTGTAAGAAGAGGTAAATTTGGACATAAAGACATAGGCAAGGAGAAGGCCATGTGAAAATCGAGGCAGAAATTGAAAGTGGTGCATCTACAACCTTAGGAACACCAAAGATTTTTGGCAACTACCTGAACTTTCAAAGGGGAACATGGTCTGCCAACACATTGAATTTAGACTTTAGCCACAGAAACTATAAGAGACTCAATTTTTGTTGTTTCAAACGACCGAGTTTGTTGTACTTGGTTACAGCAGGTCGGGGGAAACGCATAATGTTGTCCACACCTCAAACTGCCTTTTCAGATGGAAAAATAAAAGCAACTGCCACTTAGTATCCCACAAGCTTCCAGCTCAGCGTGTTCCAAACTGAATTCATTCTCTTTCCCTAAGTCCGCACTTCCATTGGGTCCCTAGCGTAGGGCCTGGTGTCTTCACCCTGAATGACTCCAGCCTCACCCTTGAAAATCATTCTGCCCTTCCCTTTCTCTTACATCACCTCCCTCCCCACATTGTTAAGTCTTCATTTCCTTCAGAGCAAAACCAGGCCCTGGAGGTTTATTACGCCTTCCTGGCTTGCTCTCTGGCTACCTTACTGTATAGCTTTACCTGCAGCCATGTCCGTGCATGATACTTTATGTCTGTGTCAAACGCCCTGGAGTTGGTTAGCCACCCCAGCTAAGGGAACGTGCTCCTCTCTGCTCCTTCTCTGGGCCCCAACAGCACCCTGGGGCAGGTAATCACTGACGGTTTTGCTCTGCCTCACTAAACTTTGAGGTCAGCAGGACAGACACTTCGCCTTATCTACCTCTGTTTCCCTTCATTTTGAGCAGAAGGCCTACTCTATTTGCAGAAATAAAAGGAGACATGCCCACTAGGAGTGGAAGCAGAGACAAGGGGATAAAACTCAAGAAAAAGGAGATAAACTCAAGAAAGATAGAGTAGCCTATCATAATGGGTTACTTCAGCCCTCTTGGAATTTCAGTTTTCCACAAATAGTAAAGTGATTCATAGGAGATGTGTAATAAATACATGATAAATGGCAGAACAAATGATATCATACACAGATGGCTTACTATGTGTCAGACCTCTGCTAAGCACTTAACCTGCGTCTCTCATTGTATCTGTACAGCAGCCTCGTGAGAAATGTGTTTCCCTTGTATTAATGAAGCAAATGGGGCGCTGAGACATTTATTTTCCAAGGTCATACGCTCAGTAAATGGTGGAAATGGGCTTTGAACCCAGGTGTGTCTGAATCTGAAGATCATGATTTTAACAACTCAGATTTGGCCTGTTGTGTTGCTCGGTTCTGATCATTACAGAATGTTCTCCTGCAGCTGAGAAAGTGCATCTGCTGAATGCGGCTGTTCCCTTATTGGCACAGCATCAATCTGAAGTCGGTGAGGAATATTTTCATTAAGGAATATTCTGCCCCAGTTTCATACTTCAGTAATTTATTTAATCTTTGCATCATGGAGAAGTATGGTAAACATTTTTAGGATATTAAAGAGAAGCTTTTAAACATTTATGATATGTATTTCCTTAAGTGTAAAAGAGAGTTATTATTGAGGGCTGCTATAAGGATTACATGAAATAATGAAAAACGTTAATTTTCTTGTCTTTTCCCCATCTTTCTCTTGAAATAAAAAAAGTTTGAGGAGTTTTAACTATGGCTTGCATATATTGCCTTATAATTTATAAAAATGCCTTCATATAAACTTAATCTCATGTGAGATATAAAAAATTCATATTGCAATCTATTTTAATGATATATGTTATTAGTAGTAATTCATCTGACCAGCATATGTGTAGGGCTGGAAAGATACAGCTTGTGAGGGATCTTCACGATTAGGCTGGGCCAGGTAGCTCAGGGCAGTGGGTTCTGAGTCACCAATTTTTGGCAGTCTTGGTGGTCGCCGCACCCCAGCCACCCAGAGATCACTCAACAGCGAGCTGTGGACTGCTTGAGCACATCAGGACCAACCCTAATCCTCAGGGAAGCCTCATGGGCTGAGGATAGTATAAAAAATCTTTCTCTGGTTTATAGCTGTCTTGGATTTAGGTTTCAATGAGTCTAACAGACTTTAAACTCTGAAAATTCCTTGAGTCAAAAGTGAAATCCGTATAGGATTCTTAGCCTAAGCACATATGTGCAGTTTTTTTTCCTGTAGAATATCCATAGAATTCAACAGATTTTTCAGAGTGGTTTAACCAATAATGGTTAGGAATTTTTTACTTTAGGATTATTCTGGGGATTCTTATCAATTTCTGGGTCCCAAGCAAGTCTGGCTCAAAACACTATGAAAATGAATTCTAAAAACTTCTCAAAGCATTTTTAGGCTTTGTGCAATTGTGTTGATTGTTGTTTTACTACTCTAGAGTTATTTTTGTATGACGACTGTGGCTTTTGACTCCTGAAGGAGGCTGCAGGCCTTGAGCAATGCAAAGCCGGCATTGAATAATACGGAAACACCAGACTGCTTTGAGGGGCTGTTCACTGAGGCTCTTCTTGCAATGGCCATGTAGCCACCTTTCCCACTTGAATTTCTATAAACACTAAGTTAGAAACAAAATTTACCTACTGAAGAAGCAGAGTAAATCTTTATTCACTTATTAATTATCTGGGGATTTTTTTGGCGGGAAGAACAGTCCATTTTACACATCTAAGACATAATCTTAGTTTGGTCTTTGTGACCCAAGAGACCCAACTTCACATTTTGAGTCCCCTACAGACTAGCTGTTTGAGTTGAGAGGTAATGATAATGGAGATAATAGTATCTCATTCTCAGAATTTCAGTGATGATTAAATAACTCTTTGGAAATATTTAGTGCATGATTTTTTGGTTCCAAACATTATACCAAAAGCTTTACATAAATATCTTAAACAAATGCTCCAAATAACCTGTGCTAAAAGTGAGGAAACTAAGCCTCCAGTAGAAAGAATAATGTCTCAAGGCCCCAAACATGGCAAGTGATCGAGCTGAAATATGCAATGCCCTAGTACATTACCTTGCAGACAGCGCATGCTTAACAAACATTAGGCCTTCACCCTCTCATCCATTTTCAAGAGAAATAGAAGCCCTGTGGTACAAAGTTTGACTTTCTTCTCAATTCGCCTGGCTCCTCCCGACCAGCAGTTCAGCTGCTCTTTGGGGCTTCACCCCATCACCTACCCTCCTTCCAGCTCTCCATCAGAAAGGCGGATAGCTTTCTGAAAGGCAAATGTGGACATTATCTGGTAATTAGGCTCATTAATTTTATAGGAAATTCTTTAATTTTCTATGGGGCCATGTTCTTGAAATGCATTATCTCCCTTTTATGACTTCACTTGCCTCAGTGTCAGTAGAGATTAAAGGTAACATGCACTGCTGGGAACAAACACAATTTTCCAGCAGCTGCATTTTGTTTTCCTTAATAATTAACAATTGTTGCTGACTAACCCTTGCAGCTTAAAATGCCCACCTTATCACAAAGGAGTGGGCATTGGTTTGAGGAACTCACAAGGGATATCAGAAAAAGAAGTGTGATTAAAGCATTAAAGATTTAAAGGTTGACATTAGGATGAAAGGTGGAATTACAGTAAATATAACGCTGTTTAACATTAAATGGAATGTGTTGTACTTGAAACTGTTGTTCATTTCAGCATTAATTATTAAGGAAATCTGACAACTCATTTTTAGTTTGCAACTAAAGACACAATTTCTTAAGATATAAATACAATAAAGGAGTTCAGAATGTTATTGCTTCTCTGTCATTAATGATTCCATACCTTTTTCTTGATATAATCTATAAATAAATTAGAATGGAATGTGCCTAAATTGTATAAACCAGGCCCAGTTTGCGGTGAGCTGATATTTTGCCACTGAACAGAGTGATTAAAAAATAAGTTAGGTTATATTAGAAATTGTTTCACATATTCCTCACTATTTTGATTTGAGGATTTTCTAGGAGATACACAATTTAAAGGGCATTTAAGGTGAACATTGTGCTTTACATTTTAAGTCAAGTTTCTTCTGGAGGGGAGGCCAAGCATGTTCACCCTTTGCCTATTAATGAGAGATGAAGAACAGGTAATACTGTGATCAAATATGCATTGCCCAGGTTTCTGTGTGAACTTGGTAATAATTCAAATTGGATTTCAAACCTACTTTTCCTTAGGATCTGCATGCTATTTGGTGAGTAAAACTTTGGAGAAATTTCTTGATGGCCTAGTGAAACTGCACAAATGTACTTGCATAGAAAGAGGAAAGATGGCCCAATGAAGGACTTTATGGTCAGAGAGAGAATTCAAAAGGGCAGTTTCAGTTACTCTTTCTGGTAGAATACAATAAAAGCCAGTAGTGCTACTGTGTGATTGTGCTTTATTTTTCACTTCAAAGGATGTCTATGGATTGGTATTTGAGTTTTTAATTTAGCAGAGTTTGGATACCTGTATTCCACAACTGGAAGTTGCAAAATATTTGGGATCATCATTAAAAGTTTTTGAACTTTATTTAAAAATCAACTAAAAAATAAAAAAGACAAATTTACAAACATATAGTTTCCTTAGTGCATTTTTTAGTTTTTACTTTCCTCTTCATTGGATTTCTTTCTTATATTTCTCCATCTGTACTAAGAAGGAAATATCACTGATGTATGGTAGTCCAGTGTATTAACATATCACACTATGTCAGTGTCAGTAAATTTAGGCTAAGTTATGCTTCAGCTACAGAAACCTCAAAATGTAGAGGCTCACACTAATAAAGGTGTATTTCTCAGTTATGTCATATCTTCATTGAGTTCTCTTCATTGTCTCTTCATTCTGGGATTCTGGCTGAAGGAGCCCCCTCACTCTGGGATATTGGTAGTATCATGACAGAGGGAAAAAGAAAGAGGGAAGAATCACTTGGTAGTTCTTAAATTTTCTTAAAAGTGTCATGTGTGAACTCTACAGCTAAGGACATGCAGAAGAAGCCACCTTAAGACGTGTAGGAGGAGCAGAGACCTGAAAGGAGCTGGTCCCACACCGCATGTCACCATTATAAATCAAGAGGGCTATCTCGGCTGCAGAGGTCTCTCCCAGAGGAGTGACGGGACCCAGCCCCACAACAGGCTCCCCATCCCAGGTTCCAGTGACAGGAATAGAAGTTGGCACAATTTCTGGCTGTGAAAACAGAGGAGATTGTGACTGTGTTAAAGAGAGTGCAGCTGGAGTCCCAGGTGCCCCTCTTAAAGGGTCTGTGCACAGACTTACTCACTGATGGACTCACTCACTCTGAGCTCCAGCTCTGGGACAGAAGTTCCAAAGGTGCCAGGGACATACAGGAAGAACTGAAAGGTCTGCCTTCAAAGCAAGGGCTGGAGGAGCAGCTTTCTCCCCGAGGGAGGAGCTGGCAGAAGTCATTGTTTCTTTGTTGAGGCCTCCCCATTTCTAGCATGCAGTCATAGGCAGCTGCCATACCTGAGCCTCCGTCAACCTGGCTAACACAGTTCATTCCCCCTGATTCCCTGAGACTCTGCCCCACCCAACTTTCTGGTCCACCCAACCCACTCCCAGTAGCTTTTCTGTATAAACAGCTTGTCTTGGCTCATGCTGCATCATTTCCTAAAATCTCACAAATGTTTACAATACCCAAATAGGCAGCATTGAGCTTCAGTGTCTCCCATGCCTCTAGTTGAGTAGCCCTAAGCCTGGCACTAGCAGCAGCTAGCATTGGTTCATGGCTTGGACTCTGGAGGCAACTCCAAGCCCAGCATGGCTGGCAGCCATCTGGGGACTGCTTTGTGGTTCATCCAGGTGGCCCCAGGCAGGGTACAAGCTGTGGCTGAACTTAGCTTCTGGTGGGGCCCCTCTCAGGAGGCCCAAGGGCTGGCACACCCAGTGGCCAGCTTCAGACCCCTCTTGAGCATCATCCGGTTGCCTCTGGGGAAGACATACACAAAGGGCAGACTGGGCAGGCACCAGCGCCCTGCTAAAGCAAATCCTGCTCTGTAAGGTCAGCCCCTGCACAACAGCTCTCCTGCTATAGTCACAGCCAGTCCTCACAACCAATCAGCCCGAGGGTGAATCCCTCCTACTGACATGCAAACACCAACCAAGGCTCAACTACAACAGGAGGGCACACACAACCCACACAAGGGACACACCTGGAGTGTGTGGCTCAGTGACCAGGAAGACTGCACCACTGAGCACCACATCACACCTACTACATAAGGCCAATTTACTAAGACCAAGACATAGCAGCCCTACCTAATATATAGAAACAAACACAGGGAGGCAGCCCAAATGGGGAGACAAAGAAACATGTCCCAAATGAAAGAGCAGAACAAAGCTCCAGAAAAAGAACTAAACAAAATGGAGACAAGCAATCTACCAGACACAGAGTTCAAAACGCTGGTCATAAGGATGCTCAGTGATCTCAGAGAGAACGTCAACAAAGATATAAGAAACATAAATACAGAGATAAAAAACATAAAAAAGAACCAGTCAGAAATAAAGACTATAGTAACTGAAATGAAGAATACATTAGAAGGAATCAACAGTAGATTAGATCAGCAGTTTGGAAGATGAGGTAGCAGTCAACACCTAATAGGAACAGCAAAAAGAAAAAAAAATTTAACAAAGATAATATAAGAGACCTCTGGGACAACATCAAGTATAATAATATTAGCATCATAAGGGTACCAGAAGGAGAAGAGAGAAAGCAAGGGATTGAGAACGTATTTGAAGAAATAAGGACTGAAATTTTTCCTCACCTGGTAAAGGAAATAGACATACAAGCCCTGGAAGCATAGAGAGTCCCAAACAAGATGAACTCAAACAGACTGACACCACGACACATTGTAATTAAAACAGAAAGATTAAAGACAGAATTCTAAAAGCAGCAAGAGAAAGGCAACTAGTAACTTTAAGAAAGCTCCCATAAAATTGCCAGCTGATTTCTCAAGAGAAACTTTGCAGGCCCAAAGGGATTGGCAGGAAATATTCAAAGTGATGATAAGCAAGGCCCTACAATCAAGATTACTTTACCCAGCAAAGCTATCATTTAGAATTGAAGCACAGATAAAGAGCTTCCCAGACATGAGAGCTTAAAGGAGTTCATTACCACCAAACCAGTATTGCAAGGAATCGTTTAGAGACTTCCTAAGATGAAAAAAAGAAAGATAAAAAATATGAATAATAAAATGGCAATAGCTGTATACCTATTAACTTAAGATTGAAAGACACACACAGATGGAAAGTAAAGGAATGGGAAAATGGAAACAACAACAGCAACAAAAAACTGAAGTAGTAATACTTATACCAGACAAAATAGACTTGGAAACAAAGGCTCTAACAAGAGCAAAGAAGGACTCAGTAATCCCACTTCTGGATATTTATCCGAAGAAACCCAAAACACCACTTCAAGAGAACATGTGCAAACATATATTCATTGCAGCATTGTTTACAATGGTCAAGATGTGGAGGCAACTTGGGTGTTCATTGATGGATGAATGGATAAACAGGAGGTAGTACATACATACACAATGGAATATTGCTCAGCCATGGAAGGGAATGGGTTATTACCATCTACAGTGGTGTGGATGGACCTACAGGGTATTGTGCTGGGTGAAGTATGTCACACAGAGAAAGACAGATGCAATGTGATTGTGCTTATATGTGGAATCTAAAGAACAAAATAAACAAACAAAACATAAACAAATTTATAGATACAGAGAACATATTGATAGTTGTGAGATTGGAGGGGTTTTTGAGGTGGTTGAAAAAGGGAAGGGATTAAGAAGTTCAAATTGGTTGTTACACAGTAGTCCTGGGATGTAGGGTATAGCATAAGGAATATAGCCAATAATATTTTAGTAACTATGTGTGGTGTTAGATGGGTACTAGTAGATTTATTGGGTGAAAGATGGGTGAGTGGTTGGGGAGCAGGGTGCAAAAGCTGAAGGAATTAAGAAGTACAAATTGGTAGGTACAAAATAGTTATGGGGATGTAAAGTAAAGCATAAGGAATATAGTCAATAATATGGTAATAACTATGCATAGTGCCAGGTAGGTACTAGACTAGTCAAGGGGGTCACTTCTTAAATTATGTAAATGTCTATTCACTATGTTGTACACCTGCAATTAATGTAAAATAATGAGTGTCAATTGTAATTGAAAAACTCAGAGGGGAAAAAGGTGAAGGGGAATAAGAGGTTCAAATTTCCAGGTATAAAACAAATAAGTCATGGGATTTTATGTACATCCTAGGGAATATAATCAATAAGATAGTGTGGTATGGTGTCAGATGGTTGCTGAACTTATCATGGTGATCACTTCCTTAGGTATATAAATGTTAAATACTATTGTGTACACCTGAAACTAATATAATATTGTATGTTAACTATATTTTATTTTATTTTTTTTAAGATTTTTATTGGGGAATTGGGGGGATGGGAACAGTGCTGGGGAATTGGGGGAAGGGGAACAGACAAGTTGCT
>NW_017731477.1:612633-754042 GCF_001890085.2 Hipposideros armiger | reverse complement strand
ATTGCACTCTTCCCGGGCGAGGCAGATCAGTCACCAGTTTGTGGATGGCCACTCACAGTAGCTGCTGGCTGCTCACACTGGCTGCTGGCTATATACAGTAGCCCATGGCAACCCACTGCCACAGGGGCTGCAGCCTACACTGTTGCCGGTGACTCACAGCCGCCCAGCTCCAGGTTGAGCTGTTGTTCAGCATCTTAGCTGTGGAGGGCAGTGTCACCAGCCCTCATATGTGGGATCCGAACCCTGGTCCCCTGGCATCCCAAGCCAGCTCTTAACCATTGCGCCACTCACCAGCCCCTGTTAGCTATATTTTAATAAAAATCTTTTTAAAAAATTATATTGGAGGAAAAACACAAAATTTAAAAATATGTGGTTACAAAATAGCAAAAAATAATAGTCATGGGGATATAAAGTAATGTATAAGGAATATAGTTAATAACATTGTAATAACTATGTATGGTATCAGATGGGTACTAGATTTATCGGGGTAATCACTTCATTAAGTTATATAAATGTAATCACTGTATTGTACATTTGAAACTAATATAATATTGTATATGTCAACTATACTTGAAAAATAAATTATTTTAAAAAGTAATAAAAATAAGTAAATAAAAGTGTCATGTGTCCTTCTGCTCAAATTTCATTGGTCAAAGCAAGTCACAGGTTCAATTCTGATGCTATTAGTGTAGAGGGATATAATCTACTGTAGAAAATACAACCAATTTTGGAAACTATAATAAAATTTGCTTCCTCTCTACATACATATATTTTGAAATTTTTCTATAATTATGTCATTTGAGTTATATTAATGAGAGTTTTTCAAGGATATTTAGGTTGGCAGTTTGCATGGATCTTCCTTCTGATAATCTTAAAAGGAGAATTATCATGCTAATTTTATAGTAGAAAAGTATTCAATAAAAATGATTTTTAAAATTTATTTAGAAAAATCAAGCCTCAATCAGTGTGCTAGGGTTGTTGAGAAAATGGAATTCTGTCAACTGAGCCTGCCCTCAGGAATATGGATCAGAAAAAGTGGGTAGTTCCTATCAATTGTGGCATGTGTTTGTACTACCATCCTCAAATGCACATCTAGAATTAAACATGCCTTCTGGCTATTAGGTAGGCTGTATTTCCCAGTGTGAGAGTAACATGAAACAGTTACTGCAAAATATAAAGTCATTACCCTATATGGATAAAGGGCTAACTGCTCCTGAAATTTAGTTCTAAAACCTTCATTTTACAAAATAGGAAAATAAAGCATATTTATAATGACAGAATAATCTTTAGAATGTCTCTTGAATTATGTTGTAGAGTTTACAAAATGCTTTTACGAAAATTATCATTCGAAGTATGCAGGGTATATATTATTAACCTCATTTTCTGTGCAAATTCACAGAGAATTCAGGTTCAGTGAGGTTAAGTAACTTGCCTAAGGAAATAGAAGACCTGGGATGGAAACTCAGACTTCCAACTCTAGGTCCAACATTTCTCTACCAACAAAAACTGCCTCCCAATACACAATGCCATACCCTACTTACTTTCTTCATGGAGAAATAAAAAATGAGGACAAGATTGGCAAATATGTTATAGTGGAAACAAACATGGACATGAGTTTAGTCCTGGTGTGCTACTTAAGTTAATTTTAAGTTGTGTTACTTGTTACATTTTTAGGCATTACTTCCTCTTTCTATGCTTCAGTGTTTTCACCTGAAAAATCAGGAGTTGGATTATATTTTTTCCTCAAGATCTTGTCTTAATATTAATATTTTATAAATTAAACACCTTGCAGTGTCTTGTCATTTGCCCTGACCATCAGCACCCAGATACCAACCAAATTAGGTAGAGTATATTTCCCTGGCACACTATGTAAAACCACTCTGACATTGTAGTGACCAGCTTTGTTTTGTTGTTAGTTAAATTAAGCAGAAATCAAATTACGTTGAGTCATGTAACTGTGACGTCCAGGATGATTCATGCTTCAGACATGACCAAAAGCAGGGATTCAAAAAATGTGATCTCCCTCTTTCTTTCTCTTTCCCTCTCTCTCATCCTCTCTCACTCTCATTCTGGCTCTCTCCTTTTCTGTTCAGCTCTCCTTTCTTCTCATCCTTATTTGTCTCTAAATATCATTAGTCTTTCCCACGGTAGCTTTTTCTTTCTTTCTTTTTTTTTTTTTTTTTTTGCTTTGTGGGGAATGTGGTCACTGGGAGATCCAGAGACACATCCTTCCAGCTTCTAGAACATAACGTGAAAGACCTCTTCCCCTCCTGGTCCAAAGCCAAAGAGCTTTGGGAAGGGCTCTGGCCTGGCTTGGACTACATGCCCTCCACTAGACTAAGCCCTGGCAAGGTGAATGTAAACTGTGATTTACCAGGCCTGTGTCCCTTGCCCAGCCTTGTGGTCATGTACTTGGCCAGCCCACTAAAATCACACAGGGATGAGAAAGGCAGTTCTCCAAAGTGAATGCTGTTATTAGAAGGATGAGAGTGGGGGGTAATGGTTAGAAATGCACAATAAATATGCACTGCACACAGTAAACATACATCTGAGCTGTCTTACTCACAATCAGATTCCCAAATTAATGGAAGAAAACTTGATAATGAAGCACAAAATTTTAAGCTCCACAACACAAGAGTAGAAACATCATGCATTAGGCCCATCATCATACTGCCCAGTCCCTCCAACATACTAAAAACATAGGGAGATAATCCATCTTCTACAGCATTCTTAATTTTAGGAATTTATCACAACATACTCACACTTCTTTTAGGAATCCATAAGAAATTTCACGTATGTATAGATACACATAAGACTGTTTCCCAAAGCCTGTTTTATGAACTTCTAGTCTTGGGGTTGTTGTGAGAATAAGAGTTCTGTGGCTAAATTCTGTTGGGAAATGCTTCCTATAATATGCGTCCCTGGAGAGTCATGATGTATCTTCGCAAATTTAAAGTCACAGTAAAGAGAATTTGTTTACATTTCCTAAACAACGTTTGATTGCAGAACACCCCAACCACATGCACCCAACGAAGAAAGAGAAGAAACAGAACAACTAATGATATCCTGTGGAAGTTCTTTGGATTGAATTTTGAAAAACGGTGACCTAAATTGTTATTGAAGCTACATATATTTGTTTTATATCCCCTGTTGGGACAAGAAATTCTTCTAGTACTTTCCTGCTGTTTAGAGTTAACACTTCTTTCAAGTTTCATGAGGAGGAAACCAGCTTTAAGCTACTTCTGCATAGCAAATATGCCAGGGTTTATCAAATCCATAAACTTTTTGATATCATAAATACAGAGCTTGGGATCTACAGGCAAACCTAACTCCAACATAAATTCACTAGTTTGTTAAAAATTTGTTATTGTGAACTTATTGCAGTGAAATGTGATTTACATGCAAGGGAATGTGTTGGATGTTTGAAATCTGAAGGTGAACAAACAGATACAGCCTCCTTTGGACTGTGTAAACATTATTATGTCTTTCCATCTAACTTCACTTCTCTCACATGTAAAATTAAGATAACTTTTCAGAGCTATTGGGTTGTCAGAAAAGTCATGATGCATGTTTGCAACAGATGGCACTAGTTTGTTTTTGGAAGTACTAGAGTCATTTGCATCTATGTTATTGCTATGTCATTTGGCAGCTGACAGTTCTAGCTTCATTCTGAAAAAAAAAATTGATTTGGTTGAGTTTTGGGGATTTTACAACAAGTTGAAGATGGAAGACCAAACTGTGCATTTTTGCCACAGTTTACTGTTTTACTCCCATAAAGGGAAGAGCGCGCGTCAAGCTTGTGAAAAGTTGCATAAAGTTTATGGTGACAATGCTGTACAAGAACGTCAGTGCCAACGGTGGTTCATAAAATTCCGTGCTTGTGATTTTGATCTCAACCACGCTCCTCGGTCAGGGAGGCCCACCGAGGTTGATGACGACAAAATAAAGACATTGATTGAGTCAAACCAACATTACATGACATGAGAGATAGTAGAAACATTGAACATCCATCATTCACACATTCACAACCACCTGAAGAAGCTGGGATACTTAAGCAAACTCAATATTTGGGTTCACATGAACTTTGACAGCGTGTATAAACATGTGCAATATGCTTATTAAACGTGAGAAAAACGATCCTTTTTTGAAGCGACTGATAACTGGTGATGAGAAGTGGATTGTTTACAACAATGAGGTGCGCAAATGGTCTTGTTTCCAACGTGATGATTCGCCTCAAACAACATTGAATTCAGACATTCATCAGAGGAAGGTTATGCTCTCAGTGTGGTGGGATTTTAAAGGTGTCGTGTTTTTTGGAGCTCCTACCAGGGAACCAAACAATCAATTCAAATGTGTACTGTCAGCAATTGGCTGAATGAATCCATCATCCAGAAACGTTCAGAGCTTGTTAATTGTAAAGGAGTTGTGTTCCATCGCGATAACGAGAGACCACACACAAGTTTGATCACCCGTCAAAAATGATTGGAGCTTGGATGGGATGTGTTGCCACACCCACCATATTCGCCTGAACTTGCACCGTCAGACTTCCACTTGTTTTGCTCTCTTCCAAACTCCTTGCGTGGTATAATGTTCAATTCAGATGAGGCTATAAATCAGCACCTTGTTCAGTTTTTCACAAATAAAGACAGGCTCTTCTATGAACTAGAAATTATGAAGCTCACTGAAAGATGGCAAAAGGTTATCAAACAAAACGGGCCATATATCATTGATTGATCTTTGTTCTTTATATAAATAAATGACCTTTGAAAAACAGACAAAATACATCATGACTTTTTTGACAGCTCAGTATTTTGAAAATTACATGATAAAATGTTGTGAAAACTGAACTTAGTAATGATTAAATATGTTTAAATTAACTTCCTTCCTTAGCATTCTTTTTTTTTCCGCCTGAATTTTCAAATCATGAAGATTTATTGAGCATCTGTTGAATGCAAGTCTCTATTTTAGGTGCTGGAGGTGAGGGAATAAATAACAACAACAACAAAAAAGAATAAGTGATCATTGTAAGTAGAAAAGTGCTTATAATAATCTTATAAAAGAAAAGAACAATTTACCTAATAATAAACAAGAAAAGGCAGCAAGCGGCAAGGAACAAATTATGGTCCCAGACATTAATTACTACAGGAGCTCAGGATGGGAGAAATGCCTGCAGCAATGGTGAGTTCAGACAAGGCTTTATGGAGCCTTTTCACCTTTGAGAGAAGCAAAGAGGAGGAGGAAAAACAGATTAAGAGAAGAAAAGGCATGGATATGACCAAAACTGGGCATTTTCCATGGACAGTGAACAGATGAATATGAGTGTAGTGGATGAATGGGGCAGTAATAAGCTCTGCATGTAGGTTAAGGCCTAAGGGTGAGATGCTTTGAATGTCAGACTGAAACGTGCACTTTCTCTCATTAAGCAAACAGAAGATAGCAGAGATTGTTAAGGCAGAAAAGTGGCATAGCAACATTTCAGGTCCAACAGTATGGCAGTTATGTGCAAGAATTTAGGGTCAGGAGGGAAATCTTATTATTTAAAACTTCCTGGCTAATATTTTCTAAAAGCATTCTGGGGAATGCATATCTACCAGAAAACCTGATTGTGCCTAGACATTCAGCGTTGTCTACATACAGTGTCAAAAAGGTTCTTGTCTGCACTGCTCTTGTCCCCTAGTCAGGTGGGTGTTTCCCTCTCTGCTTTCTGCACCAAATCTTAGATTCTTTGCAAGAGTACTCTGACATTCCACAGTCTCCTCTTTTCTTTTCCCTGATAGCATCAGGTCCACATTCTTCAATAAAAAAGACAGTACTGTTTGGTATCTCCAGAGAATATTCTTCAATGTATTTAATAAAAATACCTACCCTTTGAGACATGGCTTATTTTGAAGCACAGATCACCAAATGCTGCTCCCAGGAACTAATTCCTAAAGTTGGGGAAGACAAGGGTCCTGTCTTCTCTTCATCTCATGTTACCTCTCCTGGTAGAAGAGATCCCGGTTGCGTTGCCAAGTCTTGGAAGTGGTTGTAAGGACTCCCTGCTAGCCAGATATCGTCAGCGGCTGTGAGACTTTCACTAAGCTTATGAGGCTGCAATAGGAAAATAATTAGATTTAAAATACAAAAAAAAAAAAAGACATCTACTAGTCTTCTTTTCCAAAATCCAGAGATGGCTGAGAGCCTGAAAAAAAACAACCAATTGAATTTTAGGCCAGTCCAAGGAGTATCCTGATGAAAGCTATTTTTGAACTAGTGGTGCATGCAGGAAAAATCTACTGTGAATGTGGATGAGTAAACAACTCAGTAAGTAGAAATCTGAATTACTAAGAAAACAATTTCTACATATTTCACCTTTCCTCCTATATTTCCACCCCAAGTCACATGGTTAAGAAAACAATCTGAATGTGAATACAGGTAGGCTAAATACTCTAAATACATACCAAAAAAAAAGGAAAAATATTAAAAAGGAAAATCTTTCTCCAAATTAGGAAATTTCATAAGATTAGTTGTTTTTGTTTCATTTTGTTTTGTTTGTTTTTTGCTTGTTTGTTTGTTTTCCTCATGGACCAACTTCCTGTTTGGAGGAAAACTATTAAATGGTAGCACCAAGTAACTATTCCACCCTCTTTTTTTACATAATTTGAAGCAACCAGCCAGTCACATAAAGGAAAGTGAATAAACTTGCCTTCCCTCTAGTCTCTGGGATCAGACAGGTCCTGGTCCATCTTTCAGAAATCTGATATGTTCAGAGAGAGACCATGGGATCACTTTCTCACATCTGATGCAAAGTGTTGTGTAAGGGACAGAAACAGGCTTTGTAGCTAGATAAATCTAAATTTAAATCATAGCTCTGATTCTTATGAGCTACGTGAGCTTAGAAAAATTGATTTCCCTGAACCTCAGTTTGATCATGTGCAAAAATGTGACTGATGTGTAGTTATAAAGATTAAATATTATACAGATTAAATACACGTAGCTCAGATCTTGACCCATTAAATGCTCAACAAATAGTACTTGTTTTATTTTTGTGGATTATTTTTTTTTATGAATTAAGAACATCCGTCTGTCTTCCTGTTCTTCCTTCCTTTCATCTATCCATCCATCCATCCATCTGTCCATCCATCCATATGTCTCTTAATCCCTAAATTTTCTATATATGAATCATTGAAATAAAGCACATTATTCTTTTTCTGGAAGAAAAATACAATATAAGCCTTTCAAAGATTAGATATAGGCCTTAAGACCACTTAAATTGAGTTTTCAAATCATATTGATAAATAATTTTTTTAATTACATACATGTTATCTAAAGTGTACTTAAACTTGAATTTGTCAGACTTGCAATCCCTATTAAGTTCTTTCTTTTACTGCCGCAACAACAGTATTTTACATAGTATCATTTGTCTACACAATATATCCTTATTAAACTTAATTGGCAATTGAGAGAAAAAAATGTGGTTTATCAATTTGAGGGAATTAGCACTTAAGTAAATAAGAATCAAACAAACCAACCCCCCCCAAAAAAAATCCCAAAATCCTCAGTCAAAACAAGATTATTAAAGTACAAAATGTACTTTGGCTATTTATTTTGACCAGTGCTGTTTGGGTTTAATTATTTATGATAATAGTATACTTACAAATGTACTGTAGGCTATTTTGTAGAGTAATGAAGTTTTAGTAATATGAGCAGGCAGTGCATTACTCTGCTTGCAAATCTTTTCTGAGAAGCTAACTGTAATAGCTAATATTTTAAATTGATAATTGTATTTGAGATTTAGTAAGGTTTGCGTGTACAATAGTTTGCCATTTTCATATCTCACTATGTTGCATTTATCTTAGGCTACCATGTTTGTTCATGTGAATTATGGATAACTAAACAGAATAAAATCTCTTCCAAGGTGTACAGACGCTTGTGATAAAAGACCTTACCAGCCCATAGATTCATGTTGGTGTTCATGTCCTCTGTCACTGAGAAGCACAGTCTATTACTTCTATGATCCCTCTGTGTCCTGGGGAGGAGGGAGAGGGAGTGAATAGGCTATGATTACTCTTCCTCCCAGGCTCCGTTAGTATTGAGTCACACTTGCATAAAGTACTGGGTATCTGCAGGTATGCATTAAATACTACTCACAATATCTTTAGGGAAACACAACCTCATCTTGGTAATATAATAGTTTGTAATCATTAAACTATCAGAGAATGTTTACTGATGCTCCTATTACCTATATTCCATTGATCCCTTGTGAATAAATGGCATAATAGGCTTCCTAGCTTTTGCCCTTTCTAACGGCGTTCTCACTCCACACACCTCTTCTATGCTCCCCATTCCCATCCTCACCAACCCATCGATGTGGATTTCAGTTCTGAGATTTTTAGAGTTTCTGTCAAGTTTAATATTCAGCCATCTATAGGGGCGATAGGAGGGACTTGAAGCATTGTCTGGAAATGGGTACACTGAAGGGCTACAGGGAAGCAAGTGAGCCAAAAGCATACTGCTGACCTTTAGCCACCACTGGGAGATAACACCAGAAAGAAAAAATAAATAAATAAGCTAGGGAGCTTTAGTGTGTAACGTTATTGAGGAATTCCATGATTTACTGTTCAATATAGCAGGGCTTATCATGTAACTTAGCTGTGGAACTCCCTGATTTACTGTGAAGCACAGTGGGGCTTATCATGTAACTATTATATAAGAGTCTTGGCAAAGACATGGTTAGGATTTTGCAGAGTCCATTAAGAATGACTGACATGCTTTTCTCAAATGGACCAAAGTAAACTCTGACTAATAAACTCAATTGTTATTCTCAGCATCTGAAATTTCAGCTTTTTAAATTTATTCAGCATGGATGTTAAGGGTAACTTATATGCCTACTTTATCTTTCTCTCATCATTATATATTTAAGCTTCTGTTTTATAGTAGATTGCTATATGGAGTTTATTCTTTATGATTCTGATACTGTTTTGCAGAATTTAAACTCTTTTTAAAAGAGACATTTTCACTAAAGAAGCTGCCATTAAAGCACATGAAGCGGGACATTTCCATTTCATGTCAATCCCAGATTGAAGTCCTTCAATGTCTCCTTATGCTGTTAAGATGAGATCAAAGCCCCAGCCAGGGTCACAGGGCCCTGCAAGGTTAGTCCCTCCCTTCTTCTTGTGAATGGAAGACCACTAAGCGGAAATGGGAATATCTTTCAAACAAGGACTACATCCCCAAGTATTATGATGTACTGATTTTTGCTATTCATGAGAAGCTAGAATTAAACAGGGACAACTGAAAGGGACTTAAGCAATTTATGTCAAATGACATCATGTCCCTTCAAAGAGTTACCCATGACTTGATTATAAATTTCTTAAAGATGGGGACTGTGTCCTATTCTATGAATCCCCAGTATTCAGCACAGTGTATGACATGTAGTGGGTGCTTGATAATTTTGAAATATGAACGGAGCTGAACAACTCGGGATTTCTCCAGTTCACTGTATTCATTTATGCCTCAAAGTTTTGCTCACACTATTGTCTCTGCCTATACCTGACATTTCCTCCTCCACCAACTGGCTGACTCCTATCCCTGTTCTAAGTCTGGAACTGGAATAATTTGTTCCTGCCCTCCTCTCTTTGCCACCATAGAATCCAGTACAGATCTTTACCACCTTATCAAACTAAATTCTAATCAAGTTTACATGCCGAACACCCCTTTTCCCTCTATTGACTGACAAAACCTGGTACCTGATTTAATTTCTGCCACAAATTGGATATTCAGTATTTTTTTAATTGAATGAGTGATTGAAGTTAGCGAATCACAGTCAATGGACCCATCTGCTGTGACAATGAATTACAAAAATACTAGAACTCTTTCAAGGAAATTTTTGCACTAATCAGCAGATAGAAAGAAATGGGTCAAAGAATAACATAAAAAATGGACTGTAAGTGAAATAATGAAAAACCTGAGGATGATGATGTAGCATAGCATAGCATAGTAGATAAAAGCAGGATGAAAGCAGATAAGACTGCCAGAGCCCAATTCTGATTTCTTACTTGCTATGCGATCTTAGGCAGTTTACTAAACCCCTTTGTGACTGAGTTTCTTCATCTGTAAGATGCAGATTATCATTATACCTGCTTTGTGGAATTATTATTATGAATATGATATTAAATAGACATAAGGTGCTAAGAAAAATGCCTAATATAGAAAAAATTATGTAAGTACTAGCTATAATAGTAACAACAATAATAATACTCTTCCCAGTAGAAAAGTACCTAACACATAGAAAGTATTATGTAAGTGCTAGCTATACCACTATTATTATTACATGCTTTTCCCAGTCTTCAAAAAAAAATTTTTTTTAGTTATCATGAGTATTCTTGCTTGTGATTTAATATCCACAGTATTTTCCATATGGGCATTACCGGCTTAAAATTCCATTAATTAGAAATATAGAGGAAACTAGAGAGATGTGTCATATTTAGGAAGGGAAGATGCAATTTGATAAGCTGAAGAGTTCATTAAATTCTTTAAGCTTGAGGTTTTTAGATTGGAATCCACTAAATTTTACAGACGGTGATTTTATTCTGTATCTGTTCCTGGAAAACCTGTTCTCTTTCTTGATCCAGATTATGACATCATAGAAAATGACTGTTCAATAGTTTCTTCCTTGTGAAAATTTGCCAATTTTATGGTAGGAAGTGATGTTGGGAAACTCCCTGTTACCTTATATAAGAAGGATGAATCAACAGTAACTCCATTTAAAGTAATTTGTCAGAACTCTGAATTTCATTAATTCCTTTAATGAAAAGAAGTCCAAGAAAATATGTATTTGTAATTTAATTGTATTTTAGCACTATGGGTTTGCTAAAATTATGCATATAATTCATTATTTTTTCTTAACAGCAATTGTTCTGAGTACTCTTTTCAAAGTTGGAACTATCATTATGATGGTAGCAACCTTAGTTGACTCTAAGTCCATTTTTCCAGATACGCAAAAAGAGATAGATAAGGCAGTGTCTCCTCCTGTGTCCCAGCCTGGTAACACTGGTGTGCTCCACTCTTTAGCCCTGGGAACCCCTCTTTCAACACTCACCCCCTTGGTAATCTCATCTAGTCTCATGGATGTAAATACCTCCTATAACTTGGAAATTTTCAAATTTAATCTCCAGTTGTTCTGCCCTCAACTTCAGGTTTATATTTTCAAATTGTTAGCCTATATCTCCACTTTGATGATTAATAAGCATCTAAACTTAATATGTTCAAAACAGAACTTTTTATATCGCCCCCTCAAACCTGATTGAAACATAGCTTTCTCTTATCCCTAAGTGGCAACACTGCCTTTCAGTGGCTGAGACTAAAAATCTTATAGTCACCTTGACTCTTCTATTTCCTTCATGCCCATATCTAAAAACTTAGTAAATCATTCTGCTCTACTTTAAAATGGTATCCAGAATCCAGCCACATTTCACCACCACCTGTGCTGGTGACCTGATCTAAGTAAGTTACCATTATCGTCTGCCTGAACTATTTTAATAGCCTCCTAACCAACCTACAGGCTTTCACCTTGTCTTGCTTTAGTTCATTTTCGATTCTGCAACCAGAGTGATTTTGTTAAAATGTAAGGCAGAGCATGCCGCTTTTCTGCTTAAAACCTTCAAATGAACTTGTCACTCTAGAGTCAAAGCCAAAACCCTTACGTATATAGGTATAAGACCTTATGATCTACCTTCCTTCCACTAATGAACTTATTTCCTGGAATCCTCCTTTGTTTTTACTCTACTCTAGCCTAATAAGACCCCTTTGATTCTCATACATACCCTTACATTTCCACCATTTCCTGAAATGCTCTGGCCTGGATAGAACATGGCTCTCTTCCTAATTGTCTTTAGATCTATTCAAATAGCACCTTTTCAACCTGATCATCCTATTGAAATCACTTCCCACATTGTCTACCCCTTCCCCTCTCTTACATTAATTTTCTTTGTGGCACTTATTTCTTTTAATGAATTTAGTATAGATTTTGCTTAGTTTCTAACCTAACTTTACTAAGATACAAGCTTCATGAGGATGTGATTTTTGTCTGTTTTATTCACTACTGTATCTCCAATAACATGGAATAGTATCTAGTCACGTGATAAGCATACTATAAATAAGCCTTTGGTTTAAGCAACCAAAAAAAATCAATCAATCAAATAGTAACATAGCATCATAGACTTAAGTTCACATTTATCATATTATACTGGTGTTAATATTTAAATAATATTGTATATTGCCAACTATCCACTAGAATCTCTATTTTCCTGTTCATGAATAGAATCTATACTATAGACTCTACACCATAAGTTGCTGATGAAATGCAGCTGCCCAACCAGAGATAAGCCCCCCCTTATACTTAGGTATGGCCAAGTGCTGAGTTCTTACCAATGGAATTTATATGTGTCACTTCTAGTCAAGGATTTTGAGAGGCAGGTATGCCTTCTCCTCATCCCCTTCCCCTTTTGTCCTCCTCCCTACATAGAAACACTGCACAGAGTGAGAAATACACTTTTACAACAGTGTTAGGATATATTCCATTTCAGCACCTTGATATTTATGTAGTTGGGGGTGGTAATGTATAGGGTGAGGAGGTTTTAGTTTGAAGCTTAGGGGCATTTATCTTTTTCTTGAAGGGGTAATGGAAGAGAAAAAAACCAAAGAGAAATTTTAGAACCAATTATGAGACAGTGGGAATATGACTGCCAAAAGTGTCACCTCTTCGTGGTTGTGAATTTTTACTCATGTCATGTCTGTCTTAAGAAAATACAGAAAAAAAGAAGAGAGATAACAAGTGTATGATCTGAAAAGAGGTGTCCGTGTGTTAGGTAACCATTGCTGAGAGATAAAACCAAAAAAAATCAATTAGATCTCTAAGCTTTAGAGGAAGGAAAAAAAAAAAAAAGGTCTTGTCCAAAGATGTAATATTTCTAACTTTCGCCCCTAGTGCCTTCTTTTTCTTATTGATCTCTGATAGTCTCAGGCTCACTTTCTTTAACAGTCACCCTAGCAACCCTCTATCCCAGCAGATCTGAGAATTCCCTTTATGTTTTACACATAACTTAGTTGGGGAAAACAAGGCAGCTGGGATTCCTAACACGGAGAAATTTTCTTTTATAAGGGCTAGTTCCACTCTTTAGAACAAATATATTGGACTTAGGATGGAGGTCAATAAAAACTGTAACCTGCTTGTAAAATTGCCGTACCTCTTTGGGGTTTCCAAACATCTTGCTCCCAGGTATTATGAAGTGCACCGACAACAGTGCTTCTATCATCTTCATCAGATTTTGTTCATCGTGTGTACCATAACACTTATCAAGGTTATTATTGATTTTGAGAGTCAAGAAATGAGAAAAGGGAAAAGCACAAGTTGGAGTTTAGGGAGTGGGAGGAAGGATTTCAACTAAGTCTGTAGGTCATTTTTTAGTAATTTTAAAGTAATATCCAGGAGACTCCAAGCAGAAATTGATCAGGCAGTTGAAATACTCTGGGTAATAATATATTTTATAATAGTAAACAGAAAGAAATATTATTCCACAGAGCTTAATTTATAAGATGAAAAGTTAAAACACAAATCAAATGTCTGAAAACGTGAAAGCCTGGACAAGACTAGAAAGAAAGAGTTAAGTACTAAGTAATTTCTCTACAATTACAATCTTAAGATGATCTGTTACATTTTCATATCCCAGAATTGATAAATATGTAGGGATTGTGCTGCCCCAGCCATTTCTACTTAATTTATAAGCTTCCCTTTTTGTTGTCCCACTACTTTTTAGTAATTGTGAAGATACAGTTAGATGTCTGAATTAAATGTGGAGTCCTTTGTGTCCTCTATTCATTCTTTGTTTCATTTCCCTAGTAAGCTTTACAATAGGTTTCAAGTTAGTAAAAATTAGGACCTGAACATTTTACTCCATCATTAATCAAGTTATTTCCCTCAAATTAAATCTGTACAATATATCCTGGTTGATTTTTTGTTTTTTCTTTTTTATTTTTTGGGGGCGGTGGTGCTTTTGGAACTGTATAGTGTGACATATATAGATGGCAAAAAGTTGGGGAAAAAGGAAATGGGAATAAAATAAAAATAGAAAATTAGAGAGTTTTAGAGGAAAGGTTTCATTGAGAGTCTGATTTCAGATACTGCTGGATCAAATCCACTTTATGAACTGATTGATTTTGGTAAGTTACTTGCCATATGTAAGCCATAATTTGTCATAATGAACTGGCTCATAGTATGCTGTGAATATAAAATTATCATGCATGTTAAGTACTTGTTACAGAGCTCTGCAATCAATTTAAATTATTGCTATTTCCACTATGATTGTGCTAAATAGTAAAATAGAGAAAAATATTTTGCACCATTCATATATACAGGCAGATTATCAAATTTAAAAAGACAAGAGGCAGAATGCTCTTTCCTTCACACTCTTCTTTCTCCTGTGTTCTCTATGTTCACACTGCCCCTCCTTTTTTTCTTCAAACTTCCAAACACCGTGATAACACAGTGGGTCACTGCTGGGTCACTGTATTTCATTCCTGCTCTTTGCACATCCATTAAATTGCCCAAATTGTATTTCATCTTTTTAATATACATCTTTATTTTCAAATCCTTAACTGATTCCCAGATTGTTGCATCTCCTTGATACTATCTTGATTTTGCTCAGTTTAAAATTCCATAATTGGAATTGCCTTGGGTTCCCTACAGATATGTCATCCCTTTATTCAAAATTATCCAGTGATTCATCATGTGAAGTCAAAACTGCTCAAACACACTAAGGCTTTCAAAACGTTATATTTAGTTTTCATTTTGTTCTTTATTCTTTCAAGTTCATCTTGATTAATTAGTGTATTTAGCTTGCTTCCATGGGTGTGGAATCTTAGATTGTTATATTTCTTTCCTCCCTTAATTACTTCATTTTCTTCTACTACATTACGTCAATCTTTTGTAATAACCATGCTCATCACATCCCCTCTCCAGCCTAGACAGAATCTCTTCTGAATGCTGAACCTTTGTAATACTGCTCTTAGGAAATCATTTCTTATAACGCATCCCTTGAAGTTAGGTTGAACTTAGATGATGAGTTGAGTTCTGGCTGAGAGTGGAAATGACATGGGCCTGGGGTGCTCAGAAGCAGGCCCTGGAAGCCACTTGTTTGGATGGAAGCATCACAAGATACTTGCATCAATGTCAGCCTGAGTCTCTTAGTGGACCCCTGCCTGACCACACCCAACCAGAGCTGTTTGTATAGCATGAGTGAGAAATATATGCTTTTTGTGTCAAGGGGCTGAGATCTCTGAGCAAATGTATTTACCCAGCATATCCCAGCCCACCTTTAGTAATATCTTTAGCTAGTTAGATCAAATAGTAATTAACTCAATAGGACTAAGCCAGCAATACATGGTAACATATATTAACTGGGTAGAGGCCTCCATTTCTCAAATAGTAAAATTATTTCTAGAAATGGTGGCTTTCTTTATCAACAGGGTCAGAAGAAACATTAATTAAAGTGATGGTAATTGTACGCAACTGTCAGGTGCTCGTATTATATTGCCATGAACAGCACATTGTTGATGATAAAGAAAGGGTGACATTGATGGTTTTCGAACATTTGCAATTTTAAGGTAAACAATGCATGCATTGTTTAGTGTCTAGTCCATCTGCTTAATATATTAATATATTTGTATTAGTTTTTTCCATACCATACTTTTTTCACATTTGACCTAAATTCTACACAAAAATGTATGATTTGCAGATGCTACTGTACCATTTTCATCTTTTAATGTGCTGCCTACTTTTTACTTCAGAAAAAATGAAATTAACCATCTTTTCTTTGATTTTTCAAGCTTAATTGGAATGGAGCACTCATGCTCAAATTAAGGGGCTTTCACTTAACTATTCTGCCTCATTTAAGAAATAAAGCCTTGTTAGCTAAGCTAAGACATGGTATTTGTGAATCCATGAGTAGGAAAGCGTCCATCACACAGCTGCAAAGCAGAATAGGTATTTTGGTAAAGTTATAACTGTCTTAGGGATCTACAGTGTGAGGGAAAAAAGATACAAAAATAGGATACACTAAATAAACACTGCATTTGGTTAACTACAACTTTCCTTTTTTCTTACCTTTCATAGGCACGAATAAGCTACTAGAACTTTGGTCAATGTGGAATATCTCAGCAAATATTTATAACTATAGTCACATTAAGTAGTTCTGTTTACTGAGTCCACAAAATAGATATGGTTCTCATAGAAACATTTAATTATCATATCAAGGGGTATATCTGAAACTCAGAGTAACTATATGATTTTCAAAAGGTGTCTAACAGTATCTCAGGGCAATTTTGCATTGATTTCTATCTTAGTAACACGCGTTTTGGAAAATTCTTATATTCTTTAAAAGATTTTTATTAAAATACAGCTAGCATACAATATTATATTAGTTTCAGGTGTGCACCATAGTTATTCAACATTTATATACCTAAAGAAGTGATCACCATGATAAGCCCAGTTACCATCTGACACCAAACCATACCATCACAATATTATTGGCTATATTCCTTATGCTGTACATTACATCCCCCAGGACTTATCTGTTTTATACCTGGAAATTTGAACCTCTTATTCCCCTTCACCTTCCCCCCCACCTTTTTAAAAATTTTAAACTACAGTTGACATACAGTATTATTTTATATTAATTTCAGCATAATGGTTAGACATTTGTATAATTTAAGAAGTGATTCCCCTGACTAGTCTAGTACATACCTGGCACTGTACATACTTATTACCATATTGACCAAATTCTTTATGCTTTACTTTAATAATCCCCATGATTATTTTGTAACTACCAATTTGTACTTCTTATACTTCCTAATCCCTTCACCTTTTGCACTGACCCACAAATCCCCTCCTATTTATCACCCTAATAAATGTAGTACCCATATGACACCATAGAGTTATTACAACATTATTGACTATATTCCTAAATCTATATCTTACATCCTCATGACTACTGTGTAACAACCAATTTGTACTTCTTAATCTCTTCCCTTTTTCACAAACTCTCCAATCCTCTTCCCAAATGGCAACCATCCAAATTTTCTCTGTATCTATGAGTTTGTTTATGTTTTCTTTGTTAGTTAGTTTTGTTTTGTTTAATAGAATCCAGATATAAGTGAAATCACATTGCCTCTGTCTTTATCTGTCTAACATACTTCACTCTGCAAAATACTCTCCAGGTCCATCCATGCTGCCACAGATGGCAAGCATCTATTCCCTTTCATGTCCATTTTATATACATACCACCTCCTCTTTATTCATTTATCCATCAGTGGACACTGGCTGCCTCCACACCTTGGCCTTTGTAGGCAATGCTGCAATGAGATTAAGGATGCACAGGTCCCCTGAAAGTAGTGTTTTGGGTTTCTTCAGATAAATACCCAGAAGTGGGATTGCTGGGTCATTCTTTGTCTCCTGTTATAACTTTTGATTTAAAGTCTATTTTGTCTGGTGTATGTATTGCTACCCCAGCTTTGTTTGTTTGTTTGTTTGTTTGTTTGTTTCCATTTTCATAAAGTATCTTTTCCCACCCCTTTACTTTCAGTCTGTGTGTATTTCAATCTCAAGTGAGTCTCTCATAGGCAACATATGTAAGGTTCTTGTTTTCTTACGCATTCAGCCACCCTTTGTTTTGATTGGAACATTTAATCTATTTACACTTAAAGTACTTGTTAATGATATATAGTTATTGCCATTTTATTATTCATATCTTTATCTTTTTTTTAATCTTAAAGAAATCCCTCTAGCATTCCTTGTAATACTGGTTTGATGGTAATTAACTCCTTTAGCTTTTTCTTGTCTGGAAAGCTCTTTATCTGTGCTTTGATTATAAATGATAGCTTTGCTGGGTAGAGTAATCTTGGTTGTAGGTCCTTGCTTTTCATCACTTTGAATATTTCCTGCTAATCCCTTCTGGCCTGCAAAGTCTCTATAGAGAAATCAGCTGACAATCTTATAAGAGCTTTCTTATACGTTACTAGTTGCATTCTCTTGGTGATTTTAGGATTCTCTCTTTGTCTATAACCTTTGCTATTTTAAATTTAATGTGTCTTGGTGTGGGCCTATTTGGGTTCATCTTGTTTGGGACTTTCTGGGCTTTCTGGGCTTGTATGTCTATTTCCTTCACCAGGTTAAAGTTTTCAGTCATTATGTCTTCAAATACATTTTCAGTTCCTCTCTCTCTCTCTCTCTCTCTCTCTCTCTCTCTCTCTCTCTTCTCCTTCTGGTACCCCTATGATGCAAATGTTGATATGCTTGATGCTGTCCCAGAGGTTTCTTAAACTATCCTCAATTTTTTGATTCTTTATGCTTTTTGCTGTTCTATTTGGGTGTTTTCTGCTACCTTGTCTTCTAAATTGCTGATTCAATCCTATGCTTCATCTATCTACTGTTGATTTCCTCTAATGTATTCTTTATTTCAGTTATTGTATTCTTTATTTCTGACAGGTTCTTTTTCGTGTTTTCTATCTCCATGTTTATGTTTCCTATCTCTTTGTTGAAGTTTTCCCTGAGATCACTGAGCACCTTCATAACCAGTGTTTGGAACTCTGTGTCTGGTAGATTGCTTATTTCTATTTGGTTTAGTTTTTGTTTTTTGTTTTTTTCTGGAGCTTGTTGTGTTCTTTCATTTGGGTCATGTTTTTTTGTCTCCCCATTTTGGTTGCCTCCCTGTGTTTGTTTTCATGTATCACATAGGGCTGCTATTTCTCCCAGTCTTAGTGGAAAGCCTTATGTAGTAGGAGTTCAGTAGCACAGTCTTCCTGGTCACCTGAGCCAGGTACTCCAGGTGTGTCCCTTATGTGTGCTGTATGTACCCTTTAGTTGTAGTCGAGCCTTGATTGCTGTTTGCATGTCAGTGGGAGGGATTGACCCTCAGGCTGATTGGTTGTGTGGACTGGCTGTGACTATAGTGGAGGAGCTGTTGTGCAGGTGCTGACCCTAATCCTACAGAGCAGGATTCACTTTAGCAGGGCTCTAGTGCCTGCCCAGTCTGCCCTTTGGGTGTGCCATCCTTTGTGGCAGCCAGTGGTGATCCAGCTTGGTATGAAGTTGGCCACTGGGTGGCCACTGGTAGGGACCCCATAACAGGCCAAATTCAGCCATAGCCTGTGCCCTGCTTTGGGCCACCTGGCATGAGCCACAAAGCAATCTGCTGATGGCAGTCACACATGCGTGGCTTGGAAACACCTTGAGAGACCAAGCTGTGAACTGAGGCCAGCTGTTGCTAGTGCCGGGCTTAGGGGTGCTCAGCCAGAGCTACAGGACATGTCAAAGCCAGGTGCTGCTTGTTTGGGTTTTGTGCACCTTTGAGAGATTTTAGGAAATTCCACAGCATGAACAAAGACTGGCCATTTGTATGGGAAAACCACTGGAAACGGGTGGACATGCCTGAATGTTAGGTGGGGTGAGGGCTCAGGGAATCGCCTGGGTGGGACAAATGAAAGGTGTTAACAAGGTCACTGGCAGCTGCTTGCATCTGTGTCCAGGATGGGGGAGGCCTCTGCAAAAAAACAATGGCTTCCACCAGCTTCTCAGTCCGGGAGAAAGCTGTTCCTCCAGTCCTCGTCTTAAAGCCAGACAATCCAGGTTTTTTCCCCCATATGTCCCTGGTGCCTTTTGAGCTGCTGCCCCAGTGTTGGAACGCAAAGCAAGTAAGTCCATGGGCGGGCCCTTTATGAGGGGTGCCTAAGATTCCAGTTACTTTGGTCTCACTCAGCCACAATCTCTGCTGTTTCTCACAGCCAGAAATTATGGGTATTTCTCTCCCTGGCACTGAAACCCTGGGCTGGAGAGCCTGGTGTGGGGCTGGGACCTTCCACTCTTCAGGGGGTACCACCCCAGCCAAGATATCCCTCCTAATTTTTAATGGTCACACGTGGGTGTTGGACCAGCCCATTCCAAGTCTCTGCCCTTCCTACAAGTCTCAAGGTGGCTTCTTCTGTATGTCTTTAGTTGTAGGGCTTTGGTTCAGCTAGACTTCAGATGATTCTCAATGATGGTTTTTCTGTAGTTGTAATTTTGATGTGGTCATGAGAGGAGGCAAGTATATGTTTACCTACTTCACCATCTTGACAGGAAATCCATTTTGGAGAATTCTTAAGGGAAAATGCTCTGGTTATGATTTTAAAAAGTAGACATTTATTGGAAATAAGCAGGAAAAAAAAGAGCCTCTTTTGTAAACCTGGTCAAGCAAATTACTGGATTATTCCTCTCTAAGTGAAACTCTGTTTTGAAGCAGAAATATTTATGACTATGTTATAAGGAAAAAGTTTGCATTTGTAAACAGATGCACCAGCTTTTTGGCTCTTGGATACTCACCCTATCTTGATACCTAAATATCATCCCTGACACCTTGGTCTCCCTCAGGATTCATATATAATCCACTCTATCCCTTTCATACCCTTCAAGTTTATACACGTGTTTCTACTAAAGCCACCAGCTTGTCTCTCCTGGATTCTGGCAAATGTTCCTTGACTGATAAAAAACATCCATTCTGACTTTCCTCTGATCTTCTCTCAAAATTATAGTTGAAACAAATATCATTGCATCACAACCTATTTTTAAACCACTCAATGGCTTTTGATTCCTTTTAGAATAAAGTAAAAAGCAAGTAAAAATGCCTTAATGAGCCTAAAAACACAGTCTGACCTTGCTTCTACTCAGTCTTCCTCTCATTCTCTTCACTTCTGCCATACCGGCCATTTTTTTCTTTTTTTCATACTTGCCATTTTAAAGAATGCTCTGTACTCTCCATACTTCCTTATAGCACAGGACCTTGAACATGTTGTTATCTCTATCTGGAATTCTATCTCTCTTCTCACTCCTGCCCCTCAACCATCCACAACATGCACACACTTTCTTTAATTAATTCTCACTCATGCCTCAGAACCCAGTTTAGTCAGTGCCTTTTTCATTGCTCACATTGCACACTGTATCTCTCTCATGTGCCACTGATCATAGTCACAATTTCACATTTTTTCATATGCATAATTGATTACTATATGTCTCCCATTTAAACTCTATGTTGCATAAGGATAAATCCTGTCTAATTTTTTATTTAGTACTGGCCCATATTAGGTAGACAATAAATATACGTTGAATGAATGAATGAATGAATGAATGAATCTTTACAAATGAGTCTCAGTTTGCCTATCTGTAAACCTCTCAAGTCTGTCATAAGGATTAAACGAAATACCGTTCATAAATTGATTAACGTATTTCCTGGAATACTCTATGATCTTAATAAATTATAAGGTACAATAATAAAAATAAGATGACCACATATAATTTTCTCTTCTCTTAAATAGTAACAAAGAGCCAGTCTAGACTGAAAATAATTGTTATTTTTTTTTCCTTCTTTCTGTTGAATTTTTAGTGAGTAATAGATCAACTCCTTTTTATCCAATAAATGTTCTGAGGTGGACAGAAGGGAAGGCAGGGAAATAAAATTATCAACTTTACTACAGATAAAGCTATTACTGGAGAAATGTGGTTTAATTCCAAGGCAATCATAGATCTCCCAATACTCAGCCTCAGAACGAGGCTGACATCCCCAATTGTCATACTCAGTACCAGGCAACTGCCAGCCTGCCAGCATCTCCAGGGGCAGGGCATCTACCACTAAATTTACCACATGGCACAAGAAGACAAAAGAACATATAGACGGGCAGATCACAACAAAATTGGGGTTGCAGCTGAGCCACATATGCCCAGTTTCTTCATCCAAATGTACCTGTCAGATAAATCTCTCCATGGACATGAATAAGTGAGAAAGCTGGAAGAAAGGCACAAACTGTCGCTCTAATGGAAACATTTCCACATGAGAATCAGACACCAAGAATGGAAACTATTGGATTTCTTGCCTTAATATATTATATTAAATAAATGTTATATACTTTCTTCGTGGTCTCTCAGCTGCCTTTTTTCCCTTTTTTAGTAACTGCTTTCCCTACACCAAATTGGCTCTCAACCTCAAAGATAACAAAACTCAGAAGTTCAGGAGAATTCGTTTCCAGTGGGTTTAATCTTGACTATTGGAAAATGAGAAATAGGCAGGAAACAGGCAGATGTGTCTTTCCTTTCTTCCCTTTCTCCCATTCGTGGACTGCTCTGCAATAACGTTTCTCCTTGTCAACTGTATGGAGAAGAAATAATACATGTTGAGACATTGTGATGTGTCAAATCACATTGCTTTGACATTTTCCTTGACTTATTTCCCCATCTTTTCCTCACTCTGAACACCATCAGTCAGTAATTTCCAGTCCAAGAATCAGAACTTTAATCCTTGCCCTGGGCTTTACTTTCTGTGACAGGTATGTTATTTGAAATGAAATTTATAATAGAATTCTTTTTAAAAGTCCTTATGTATACATGAGATTGCTAGTTGTCCCATTATCTGCTCTCCCCTTCCTCTATTCTAATTAAGACTTTAGCTGAGCACGTTTCACAGATTTTTACACTAGCCATATAACAATGTTCTGGCCAATGGAATGTGAACAGAAATGATATTTTTTAACTGTTGGTTCCTATACTTACACAGAAAAGAGTCTGTCCTCCCTTTCTTATTTCTCCCCCATTAGATGGAATTTGAATATGATGGCTGAGTTGGATCAGTTCTCTTAGATCAGAAGGTGGAAGTCCTGTGTTAGGGATGGTCGAACAAAACAGAAGTAGCCTGGTCCCAATTCCATAAACTGAACAGTCAGTCAGACCTAAATGGTTCAAGCTCAGACTGCTAAGTGAAAGAAAGAAATTTTTATTTTGCTGAAATCAAAATTTTTTCTCACATCAGAGCAGCCTAACCTATAGCCAATCCTAGATGCATACATTATATTTCTTTTTAAATTGCTTATTTAAAGTAAGGTAATTAGAGATACAAGCCTTGCTTCTTCTTCTCCTTTTTTTTTTTTTTTTTTAGAATTCAGATCATGTTGCTGAATAGGAGCATTTAGAGGAAGGTCAAGCAAAGTTCTTTCTCAGGAAAGATTTCAAGAAATTGCTCAAAGTTCTTGCTCAACAAACATTTCCAAGCCAGTTTTACATGCTGTGGATAGTAGCTCAGGCATGTGGGCCAGGTCCTATGAGATCCTGAGACTGTGTAAACTTGTGATTGTAATTTTGTGTAGCTTCATAATTAACACCTGCAATAAGGCTATGAGCTGTGAAAATGAAATGCTGTTTTCCCTGTGGAGAAAGCCATTGTCATGGTTTCTTTGGCAATGGCTTAACTGAGAGGGTGTGAAGAGTAAATAAGGGAAGAGGAAAGCCTCATTCGTTAGAATGAAGCAATATGCGCAGGTACTAAATATTGAATAAGCAGGATTCCTAGGGAGTAATCAGAAAAGCATCTTTAATTTTCTCTAACCCTTTAAATGTCCTTAGTGTAGGTTGTCTTCATCTCCCCACAGGATAGAAACTTGGGCAAACTCAAGTTTTCCAATAATGTCCAGGTAACATAAAGCCCATTGTCTCTGTAAGTATAGTCTTAATTTAGCAATTATAAAGTGTTTAGCCCAATATATTCATCAACACTTTAATTCTAATCTCCTCCTCCCCCACCTAGAACAGGCTAAATTAGGTGCAGGCCTTCTGGGAAGAGGGTACGGTTGACCTCCTCACTTGTTCTCACGTTCCTCAGCTTGTCTCACTCGCTGCTCTCTCCTCCAACATGGTTTTGGAATGGCGATCAGGAAAATTCTTCATTTTTGAAGAGGCACCATCCTAAGATGACTTCATAGCCTCTGGACTTGGCTGATGTTTAACACTAATCTTTTTTTGGGGGGAGCTCTTGTGGTTTCACTTGCCATAGTCCCCCCCACCCTCACCTTTGCTTCTTGAGATGACCTCCTATGGATGGCTGTCCCCAGTCCACCTTTCACAACTATCTCTGATATTATACATGTCAACTTCTGACTTCTGGGGCCACCTTTTCCTGGAAAGTCACTGTGTAAAACAGGACACAACCACTGAGGGTAAGTTTCCAGGATTAACCCTAATACAGTAAGGAATGTTTCTTCATCCTTTTCTTACTCTAGGATCAAATATTTTAAATTGAACATAATAAATTCAGTACCTCTTTGTTGAGTAAGTGAATAAATAGAAGTTTCTTCTTCTAAAACACTATCTTTCTGAACTCTTTCTGTAATAAATTTCTCTCTTTAAAGCCGTAAATCTATTCACATTTTTCCTGGTCTGTTGATAAGACCAAACAACCATCAAGTATATGTTCATCATCTGCTTTTTAGTATCAATTTTCAAGATGCTTTTAAAAATACAGAAGTTACTTATGTTAGTGGTTTAGTAACACAATTAATTTACATTAAGTTAGCAAACAAGACTACCCAGAAAAGAAAATTTACAAAAAATGCTGTGTATAAAAGGTGTGGAAATCACTGTATTTGTAATAATTCTCACAAGACACAAGTGAGGGGGCTGCTGTTTTTCCCTAAGAACTCTGATTTTACTTTTTATCTAATTGTATCTTTTATTAGTTGCCTCGCTCCCTTATTCACACTTCCAACTTTATACTTATTTATTAATTGTACTGCATTTAGGTATGCAGAGAGTGAGAGGAAGGAGAGGAAGGAGAAAAAGGAGGATAAGAAGTGGGCGGGGAGTAGTCATCTGGCCATTGCCAATTTAAAAGGAGCTTTTGAAATGTGCTCAGATAAAGTCTTATTAACACAGAAGAAGGGAGAACAAGAAATGGTGGTGGAGGAGGAAAAAGGAGGTGTGCCTAAGAAAGGACCATGTAATTCTATTTGTTGCTTATCAGAACCTAGGTGCAGTGTGTGTGTGTGTGTGTGTGTGTGAATTAAAACTTCCAAAATAAAAATAAAGTGCAGTTCCTTTTTGGCTTCTACCATCTGTAAACATGGATCAAGATTCATTTTTAAGAACTTTCAAATGAAAATGGTTGAGTGAGAGTGATTAATGCCCAAACTGTATTCCCTGATCACAATTATGAGAAGAACATCATAGAAAATGTTTTGCCTGAGTACTTTTGCTTCTTCTCCCTTTGAAACAGTAATCACTGTTACTAACTAAGGCTCCTGGAAGTACAATATGCTTTTCTCTTGCCAGGCCAGCCCGTCTCACATTAACATACTGGCTTGTTTCCTAGCACTAGCTGGGGTCAGAGGAATGGTGACCTGGACAGTGGTCACTTCTCTAGCCATGTTCAGTGACATTTTCCTTTCTTACTCCTTATGTCTTTTACCACAATTTAAGTAGGTTAACATTCTGTGCTTCCCTGGAGTTCAAGCAGTCATAACACCTTCAAACATATAAAAAAAATTAATAAGGAACATGTTGGAAAAACTTCTCAATATTCCTTTCTAAATATATAAAATATAATTTATATATACCAATTTGTTCCTGTACATTTGAGATCATTATTATTGAATTATTACATTCAACATATAAACATAATACAACCGCACACTCCATATTAAAGAATTCAGAATGGTACAAAATTCACTTGTGTCAAATTTTAACATGGGGATGCGTTTAGGGATTAGAAGTGCAAGGAGTGACTTCTTGCTCTTTCTGCCTTGAAATAACCACAGAAAGCTTTGATATGTGGCTCAGTGAACAATTTTGTCAATACTGTCTAAATAATTTCCTGAAGAATAATTTATTATATGTTTCTACAAAAATATATTAAGGTGATCTTATAAGTTGTTCTTTAAATGCCAACTAAGCAGAGATTTGTTTGATTTTTACCTAAATATTTTCTGGTTAGCTCCCTCCGCCGCCGATTTTCCACTCTAAATCAAGGACAAGAAACAGCTTTCCAAGAATTCTTTGCAATTCAATGCTATATTAGGAAACTTTTATTTACATTTAATATTTTCACCCCCATTTTCTAGAAATATTGTGTCACTCAAAGTTACACAGCAATTAATGGTAAAGTAAAAAAGAATATAGAGTTCCTTAATATTTTTCTTCTTTAAGCAATTTCTTTTCCAGAAAAAAAAATGTTATTTAAAGTAGAAGACTTCTCTAATCAAACTGTCAGGGAGGAAGAGATGGAGAAAGCAACTGGAAGCAAGTGCTTAAGTTTGGAATTTCATTTTCTTTTGTGTTTCTTAGGGGTTTGGAAAGTCAGATTGGCCTGCAAAGGTATAGATTTGATGAAAACATCCCCTCCAGTAGAACCCCAACTTTCCAGCACGTGTATTTGGCACACAAGCACAAGGAAGATGGGTATTGAAATGTAGGTTAATGTGGATGGAGCAGTAACCACGAATGAGATTTCATCTTCCTCGGCCTTAGTTAGTGGCAAGCAAGCCATCTACTACTTTGTTGTAAGTTACTGCTATGGTATGTCATATTCAGAACCAAGGATATGCTGCTATCACCTTCTGGTGGCATTTCAAGAGAGAAGAAGATGCATTTACATAGTAGAGCATATTTCCCTTGAATTTTTTCCTCATAATTTGCTAGGGAAGCATAGAAATATATAGAAGTAGGTAGGCTTCTGGGTAGAAAATCACATGAAAAAAATCTTCACCTCTGTATGCTAGTTTCTCCAGGTGAAATGTCACTGTACCCATTTTTTTTTCATCACATACACATACACTTAGACAGACACGCACACACATACAATTTCCCTGATAGTGTGGTAAATACTTGGCAATTTCTAACCACTAACTGAGATCCACCCGTTGATATCCTTGGTTGCAGCCGAAGAAATCGATTCTGGCTAACTGAAGCAAAAGGGAATATTCTGGAGGAGTACCAGAAGCTCGCAGTCTTTGGGAAGGCTAGAGAAACCAGACTTGGGAATGGATGGGCACGTCAATGTTGTCAGCATCTGTGAATCTGAGATTGTGGGAATAGTCTCACAGCAAAACTGTACGACCAAGGCCAGCTGCTGGGAGCTGGCATAAAGGGACTCCACCACCACTTCTGTTCATGTGTCGCGCACTCATGTTTCACATTCTAAGCCAAATCATCTGGTTGACCCAGCGTGGGTCAAGTGGCCATCTCTACGTTAAGGCTTCATGGATAGGACACCTGATTTCAGCCGCACTGCAATCTGTCCAATGGAAAGAGGCTTTTCCCCATTGAAACAATGAAAGTGCTGATGGGAAGGGGAAAGGGAAGCCAGGAAGCCAATCAGTGAAGTTCCAGCACACAGGCAGAGGAGGAAAAGCGGGAGTGGGGGAGACAGGCTGAGTCACCATCAGGAACACCCTTCTCCAGCGCTGCCATTCCTGCTGCCAGGGCCAGTTGCTCTCTGAGTAGGGTGCTTATGACTTGTAGGGACACCATTTATTTGGGGCTCTGCATTAAGCTTCTTGTTCCATTGCTCAGAGCCCTGTAGCTGAGTAGTCTGTGTGTTCTACTGAGGTTTCTTCAGCTGTCACCTCACAGACCAGGGTCTTAGGGTGGAGATGAGGCAGAGCCTGATTGTAGGATGCCTTCTCCCCTAAATCTTTACTTGAGCAGATGAAGACAATTGGGCTCCTCACTGCTGAAATAGTCTAAGGCCCCAGTATTAAAAAGTGTGGGTAATGGCAAGACGCTATGAAGGTTTCATTAAGGTGTGTTCAGGAGAAAGAATAATGTGCTGTTCATGTAAACGTACAGCCATTTGAAGAAGAAAAATGAATATAACTGGCAAGGCTTTAAAACCAAAATGGAGATGCTCTCAGCAATATTTGTTGTATAATTTATGTTGCAGACATTTTGAGCTGCCTAATTGAACCATTCCAAAATGTCAGGTAATCAACGATTTCTGAGTGGTGTCGTGATGCAGAACACATGCACACATTTGGCAAAACTCGTCAAAGTCTTAACCTGTTTCTGGAGGAAAAATAGGATTTCTGTATTGAAGGTTTGAACTTTTTCTAGTCCACATCCCACTCTGTGAAATTTACTTTCTGATGTGGAGGATTATAGATTAATGTTTTCAATCTTTGTCTCACTTGAGACTTTGGAACTAGTGTCCTTCGCTCTTTGTGGTGATTGTTGTGGCAATCTTGTCCTCAGACTCATCTTCTCTCTAAGTCACATTGTACTTCTTCCAAGCAGGCCAAAAATTGACTTTGTATTTGAGCCTCTATCTTTCTGCTCTTTCTGTTTCCCCACCTCCGGAATCTATCTGAAGTTGACTGCTTAAGTGGAATTCTTCACTGATGATTTAGAAGCAGTGTATCCTAGAAATTGTGCAAGTGATATACACTTGCTTACATAGGTCTTACCCTTAAACTTCTAGAGACTAGAAATGCCTAAAATGCTAGCAGTCTGGCAGAGGGGAAGGAGTTAATTATTGGCCAGAGCAAGACATAGCCACATCTCATTAAAATGTCTGGTTATCTATTCAGGGCATCAAGGAAGAAATGAAAAGAAAACATCAGAAGGCTAAAGATGAAAGAAGAGCAATATCATAAGAAAAGGTTTCTAATTTCTCAACTGTTATAATGTTTTTTTCTTTAAATAACCCCCTCTCTTCTGGTTTTAAGCCAGCTTTGTTGAAGAGCTATTAGTGTGATGAACCCCAAGTTACTCACTGACAACAGCAATCAGAATAGAATCAAGAAACATGATGCCAAATTGGGTCTTAGTCACAGTGGTGTCTTATTTCCCCAGCATTGGACAAACAAGTGATGTGACTTCAAAGTGGATAAAGATAAAGGTGCAAACTAGTTGGAATACACATACAAACACACCTATACATTCATATACATACATTCCACACACACAGCTAAAAAATGAGCAGGGTAGAGACAACCTTTAGATTTTGGGAGGTTTTTTACAACTTGATTTTTCTAAGTTCCTACTCTTTCTATGAATATGTAATTTATTGACAATGAGAGAGGGGATAGAAGGCATATCCTAATAAGGGAAGAATATGCAGAAACCCATAAAGATGAAAGGCAGGGGAATATTCAGGGAATAGCACATTGTCCAGGGAAATTGCAACATAAGAGACTGCAAGGGCCCATGGGAGAAAGCGAAAGATAATGCTTAGATGAAACGTGAAATCTATAAAAGAAAAGAATCAAAGAATATCAGGAAGAAATTTTTATCAACCTTTGAACTTCATGATGCTGTTGTGAAGTTTTAGATGTACATAATTAAAATACCACTATATATATTTATATGAATCACTTTTAAAAATGAGACACTCTATAAGTATAGGTAGTGTTTAGAATATTATTAAGTGTGTAAGCAATAGAGATCCATCAGAAGTTTCTTTAAAATAGGAAATGGAATAAAAGGGAAGGGGTGCAATCATAAGTATTTTAATAAAAGGAGGTATGTTCAATAAGGAGTCACAGAAGATTACTAGAGGGTTTTAACCTAGGTCAGGGCCAACTATGCATAAAGTCTGTGGGTCAAATCTATCCACTGCCTATGTTTATAAACACATTTTTATAGGAACATCACCCTGCCTATTTGTTTAGGAATTATCTGGGCTGCTTTTACAGTGCAAGAGTCAAGTAGTTACAACAGACATGATAGGGCCTGCAAAGCCTAAAATACTTACTATGTTGCCTTTTACAGAAAAGTTTGCTGGTCCCTACTCTAGATGATCAGAATAATAAAATAGGCTGACACTTATGAAACACTTACCATATGCCCATCCCTGCTCTAACATGACACAAGGTTTAAGTCTTTGAACAGCCCTATTAGGAAGCTACTGTTATTCTACCCATTTTAACAGAAGGGTTAAGTAACTTGCCAAAGTTAGGCGTTAGTGGCAGAATCTAGGATTGACATCTTAGTAAATTAAAATATAGGACCCCAAATACCTAGTGATGGGAGGAAACTAGGCTTGGATGGTGATCACACACTAGGTTATACAGATGCCATATTATAAAGTTGTACACCTGAAATGTATATGATGTGATTAACCAATGTTATCCCAATTTAATGTAAACAAAAATAAAATATAGGACACCTAATTTCATTTGAATTTCAGGTAAACAATGAATACTTTCTTAGTATAAGTAAGTCCCGTGCAGTATTTTGGACATACTTATAGTAAAAATTACTTACTGTTTATCCAAAACTCAAATTTAACTGGGCATCCCGTGTTTTACCTGGCAACCCCTACCCAGTGCAACTTGGCTCCAGAGTCTACCCTTAACAAATACTATACCGCCTCTGTCTTAGATGGACGGTGGGCTTGTTTTAATAGGAATGGAGAGCTTCACAGGGCACAGGAAATATTTCTGTAGCTAGTGAGTGACAGAGTTGGTCTGTAAATTGAGAGGCAGAATTGGCTTTTTTCCCCTCACATCTTAAATATATAGTTTTGACTTTGGGAAGAGAAAATTAAATCAGTTCTGGATTAGGTTTTGTTTGTCTGTTTGTTTTCTTTTTTTTCTTTTATATGATATTGTCCACATTAGGGTCTAATACTCAGAGAGTAATGAGTAATTAGGACTAGATACATAGATTCAGTCTGAACGCAAGGGGTAGCAGAGACTAGAAATAAATGCCATTTCTGAGGAGTTCAAGGGGGGCATTGGCTTAAATTAGACCTGAAGGATCCTCCCAGATTTTCTCCTAATAGTGCTAAGCTACCAATACTTAGCACAGCTTTCAAAATCCATTTCATTTCCATAGTGAAGGCCCAGCCATAATGCACCGTAATTTCTCATCGGTACTTAAGAAAAAAGTAACAGAAAAGAGAAGTTCAATGTTTTTTCACAGGCTCAAGGGTCCCAAACTTTGTAGGTTTGACTATGCTGAAAAATAGCGTTTTAGGCTAGGAAAGTAAGCAGTGCATATCCTTTCTGTTTTTAGAGCTCAGGGCACAGATGTGGGAAGCAGGATATTGAAAAGTACAGTCCATCAGGAGCAATAAAATTCAGGCTGGGCAACAATTCACAGCTGACTTAGAGGTGTGCTGTTTGCCATTGGATCTGTAAGCCTACTCTAATGCATTACTTTGCACAAACCAGCTTAAACAAGGCAAATGTTAGGTATCATTATTGCAGTTGTTGCAAGCAATAGTCCATGAGTCCAATTATATACAGGCAGTGCCCCAGGCTCTGATTTTGTTCACTGCTATCCTTCAAACTTGGAATTCACTTTTATCCCACTTACATATATTTTTTTTCAATGAAAAGGTGAGATTTCTGTGGAAGAGACTGAAATGCTAGCTGCTTTAGGACTTAATTGGTTACATTATGAGCAAGCTGTTGACTTTGAAGAAATAGCAAATATAAAAGAAAAACTGTAACACCTATTTGAAATTATAGATTCATGCTTTATAACTTGTCTCTATAACCTGTATTCTGTATTCCAGGTAACAATCAATGATTTCTGACAATTCTGCAAACCTTTATTGAGTACCTACTGTGCGCCAGGCATATGCTAGGTAATGGAGACACACAGATGAATAAGACTCATGTCTAACAACCAGGCGTTCACAGTCCGAAACCAGAGACAGAAATTTACACATATGTCACTGGATAGGATTCATCCGATAATGAGGTCTTGGTGGGAGCCCAGAATGGCCCATGCTCCTCAAGGATGTCAAGACATGTTTCCTAGAGAAGGTGCCGATCAAGCTGAGTCTTAACATTTATGAAGGAATTTACCAGATAAAAAAGGGAAGGAAGAATAAGGACAGAAACTCATTGTAAACATTATGGAAACACGTTGAAGGAAGGAAGAAAAATGAGGACAAAAGAGTAGAAACTGCATAGACTAGAGTGAGGTTGACAAACTGTAGCCTGAGGGCCAAATCCAGCCCACTGCCCATTTGTGTAAATAAAGTTTTATTGGCACACAGTCCAGTTCTTCTGTTAAGGTGTCATCTTCAGAGGGTGCCAAAAAAAACCTGTATACACATTTTAAGAAAGGAAAAAACTATTAAAATTTGAATACTCAATATATAATGATAACAAAGGATGAATACAAGTCACGTTTGACTTCTGCAATTACAAGAGGTGCTCAAAGTGGTTACCATCAGTGTCCAGACGCTTCTGATTACAGTGAACTACTGCTTGAGCAACATTGACCAAAGTGTCCACTTGTATACATTTTTTTTGGCTCCCCCGGTATGAGGGCTTTTGCAGCACAATGGTAGAGTTCAGTAGTTGCAAGCAGAGACCGCACAGCCCACAAATGCTAAAATTCTTACTATGTGGCCTTTTACAGAAAAAAGTTTCTGATCCGTGGACTACAGCATCAGTCCATATTACAAAAAAAAAAAAGTTACTTTGAGGATAAAACTAAAATTGTGGTGTATTCAATAAGTCAGTCAAATTCACTGTGTGTCTCCCTTGTGCTAGGCAAAATGGTACCATGAATATGAATAAATGATTTAATCCCAAACCTCAAGTAACACCAGTGTGAAAGGAAGGAAAGACATTAAATAAGTAGCTGCATAATGACCACATTCAGGGGAAACGCAGAGAATAGGGACATCACAAAACAGGAAGAGGTTATCTCTTTCTAGGACCTCTGCTTTAAAAAACCGGCCAGGGGCAGCAAGTGGGCTTTGAAGGATGAGTAAGAGTTCTTAACACAGGGAAACAGCATTTGCTCTCTTCCTAAAACATAATTCCACGTGAAACATAGTGATTTTTTTTTACATTAGCACTTATCTCATTCTTTTGAAATATCTTTCGCATTATTCTGATTGCCTTAAAACGTGGTACAGAATAGGCTTATGCTGTTCTTCCTGAATATGGCCTTTCTCTAGCACATTATTTTGGCTCAGATTTGTATGCCACTATCACAGAAAAGTCCTCAGTGTGACTTTAGAGATTTGCGTATTGCAAATGGCCCATAAGGGAGGCCTTTGGCTCCCACTGCTCCCAGTCACAAACAGACTGATAATAATCTGACACATCTGGAACAGCTTGGAGGCTACACTTAACCTTTAAGGCTTAGAAACTTTTTCTGTTATGGCAAGAATTAGTTGTGCTGGTTTCAACCAGAATTTTGTGTAGTAAACACATACACTCACAGAACTCTCCTGCTTTGACTCCCGGAATTTACATTAGCAAAAGCTTCTCCAAATGTAAGCACTAAAGACAAACTGCAAAGGTGGTTGCCCAATACACCATGAAATGCCAAAGGCAGAGGCTGAAACAATGTATAGGATTCTCATTTGTGAATCAGTTTCCTAAAGCACTAGATCATGTCTGAATTTCCATAATAAAGAAGTATGTTTCTTTACCATGTATTAAGTTTAAACTTTGGCTTCAATTGCCATAACAAACTAATGCAGTCTCGTAGAGATATATCCAAAATGTACCAAGTTAGACTTCCCAGAGTATAAAGAACCTCTAGTAAACACACACACACACACACACACACACACTGCATAATAAAGTTTCAATAAACTAAAAATACTTAAGTATCATATATCCTTATTTATATTGAGTAATTTGTTACATATCAGATATGGAACTTAAAAAAAGCAAATATTTCAAATGTTCCTCATGTATAGTTATACAGCAATTCATCCATAAGTTGCTTTTTTCAGTGAAATAAATACCCCGTTCACCTGGGCTGAGAACTTATTGTGTAGTCTTTAAATAACAACCTGGGTTAGTAGCTTACTTATAATTCCTTTCACAAATATTTTACTTCAACTGGTATTTTTTGCTTCCTCGGTACTACTTTAAAAGCCACTTATGTGGTTCAAAAGGACGTGATCTTGCTATTTAGATTTTTCTTTTTATACACATTGTGATCAGTGAAATCATAGGCTACAGCTCTGTCACTGCCATGCCTTAGAAACTAATGGGACATTCCCATTTAATAACAGCAGGATGGAATACACAGGAAGAGGTTAGGAGCTAGCACTTGTTCCACACTTTTGGGAAAATGATAGTGGATCCTGACTCTGACCTGTAGCTTCCCTCTAGGGACAGGGTTCCTTAGACTGCTTTCATCTCGGCTGCATGCAACCCACCAGCTTTACCTCAGCGCAGACCCTCTGGGAAGGCTCCGTTGCTGAGTCCACCTTAGGGAGACTCAAGGTCAACTGATCTTCTGAGTGCTTTTAATAGTTAATTCCCTCAAAAATATTTTTTGATTGCCTACTCTGTGACAGACACTGTCCTAGAAATTGGAGAAACAGTGGGGATACTGAGGAACGGGGACAGAGTCGCTGCCTTCGCGAAGTATAGATTCTAGTTAAATTGCAATATTTGTTTCTCTGTTTAATCATAATGGAAATGTGAGAGTGCAAAATACAAAATGAAGAAATGAGGAAAGGATAGTAATCAATGAAGAGAATCTATTTGGAAAGTGGAAAATGAAAAGGAATGGTTTGTAATGTTCTCTCACAATAGCAACAAAACCAGAAAATGTGAACTATAAAAAAGAAGGTTTAGTAAAGCGAGTTTGGCTTAAATTTCACATAATATCAGCAAATGTTTAATGCCTGATCCTCTTTCAAAAAAGTAAACATTAGGAAACGGTACAAGATTGTTTATAAAACAGTACACGAAGAAAATGTAAACATTTACATAAAATGCTGTATTTTATAAGAATCATATAAATCAAAAAACAAATTTAGTAATATATAGGTAATATTTTACAGTTTCTATTATAATATGTCTTAGTTTGTTATGAATAAAACATGTGATATATATATATATATATATTTTACCTCACAGATTCAGTGTCAGAAGATCAAACTTGGCAAAGTATAGACATAACAAATACAATGCAATCAAAAGAATAGGGTGACTTAAAATGGATAACTTTGTATGAGTATTATTTCATTCTGGTACAACACTGCTGCTGTTGTCATGTTTGTCCTTCTGCTTTGTATTCAAAACAGGTTTCTCCAGAGAAGCCTTCAAAGAATTCCCCTTCAGGGTTCCTTTCTTTGGAGCTTTCAAAGAATGTTGGAAAGTGGACATTTCTACTCAAATTGATGAACCTCTTTCCATTTTCTCAGTATAAAGCTTTGAGTTCGCTTTCATTTCTTCCCAAGCTCATGTGCCCCATGTCAACCCTCTGGGTTCAGCCAAATGCCCCCTACGAACAGAGGTCACCAGGTGTGTGTGGTGGGTACTTTGGTAGTGCCTAGATCCTAATCGCCATCTTTTCTTTCCGTGAGATAAGTACTTTTATTGAATTCAGTTTGGAAAAAAGGCATATTTGTTCTTTGAATTTGTGGTTTGATCTCACTGCCTTTAGCCAAGGCTAACACTTCCAAACCCATCTTAAATTTTGAAGGAGAGTTTTTTGTTTGTTTGTTTATTTTGTGCCATATATTTAGCTAGATATAAAGTGTATGGTTATAATAGTTTAAAGAAACTGGAGTTCTGTCTAACAAGCAAAGCCCAAGAATTTTAAACACTGGAATCACCTCCATTATATCTTGGGTCCTCTGGCCTGGAGATAACAATAGAGAAAGGTAAGCCTGGAGAGAATGTGCTTCCTCAGTCCTAAACTAGAATGGGGCATTTAGGGAGCAGAGAGCAGCTCTTGTCACATAGCATGCCTCATCACAATCACCTTAGGAAACTTATTTTCAGAACTGCAATATTTGTCATTGGTATAGTACCCAGAGATTTTGATATATTGATATTAGGGGCTTTAGCTGGATTTGTGGAAATATTTGTACAATGTCCACATATCATGATTTGAAAAAAAAATTCATTTGAATGCAATCATCTTAAGACCACCGTGTTTGCAAGCAGCACCCCTAGTTCAACGGAGTGATTTTTCTCTGTTTATTCCCTTAAAGGTTCACAGAAATAGAAAAACCATGTGAGATTTCTTGGTGCAATTTCTTGAAATATTGAAGTCTCAAATTTAGGAGCCAATATAAAAGGAAGAAAAGGAGGAATATATTGTGCTGATTAGGTAACAAATTGGAAAACCATGGGGCATTTCTGCTTTAGAAAATGAAGCTGTGGCAGTGGAAAATAAAGCCCTGTGTAAATCACTGATGAAATTAATACATTTTAAAGGTTATCAGAGCAAAACTGCTGAATCCGATAGTTTGTCATCAGGAAATTAAATGTAAAATCACTAATTTAATTTGTGTGAATTACCAATTGACTTCTAATGTATGGAATAATAAGAATTAATGCTACTTTGTGAGGTGGAGATGAGATTTTTTATTTTCAAAGGAGCAAAAAGACAAGAAATAAAGTCGATTCAGAGCCCACACAACCTTTTAGTTATAGTAATTCGTTGACTTCTAACAAAAACATTCTTTCTGGGTTTTATTTGTACATTTTTCATTCAAATCTAACTCAGATGAAATGTAGGTTGGCAATTGACTTCCTCTCAAAACTGGTCTGGTTCTGACTCAAGAGGATTCCACGCCAGGGCAATCCGGGTACACGGCAGTTTCCCCGAGAGAACCATCTGCACTCCAGTTTCTCATCCTTAAATTCGATTGAGAGGAATAAAAGCTGGTTGTTGTTTTTCCATATGTTTTCCATTGAGCATGAAATTCTGAGCTGTATGAAACGGACTTAACAAAAGAGACTTTCTTTTGTGGCAATATCTGGGACAGAAGAATACATTCGAATTCTGGAGCCTTAGCACAAATCAGAATTATACAATGTTAAAATTATAAGGAACTTAAAAGATCATTTTTGTCCAATTACTCATTTTGTAGATAATGAAACAGGCTCAGAGAAATGAGACTTATTGGAGGCAGTGTAGCTAGTTAGGAGCAAGCCATGGTTTGAAGCCAGGGCTTCTGACCTTTAATTAATTGCAAATTTAAGAGCTCTCCATTGGAAAGTGACCCTTTTCTGCATAAACTTAATTTCCCCTTACACACACACACACACACACCTAAGATTGAGGGTATTTTGGGTAACATTTACAACCGTGGTCTCATACCTAGGGTGCTTCGGAAGAAACTACTGTGTAACAAAGGCTGCTTTTTCTTGGAGTCATGTTTCCCCCAAGGCATCCCTTGAGATAAAATGTTTAGTTATCTCCCTTAGATTGGGGGTGTAGAGGGGTGTTTGCCTTCAGAGAAATGAGCTACAAAGTAACTTCCCTTTGCTTGATTAGACACTTGAAGGATGTGCCTGAGCAGCTCTGAAAAATAACTTGATTATTCTAACTGGCCAAAGAAGTAAAGGGTGAAAATCCAAGAGGGCCTAACAAAAAATGAACAGTAATTTTATAAACTGTTTCCATAATGAACTGGTTTTAAAAATCATGGTGAATTCATTTAAAATAGACTGATAAAAAAGGTCATTTGGGTTCCTAGTAGTTGGTAGGCAGCCCTATACTTCCCTGGTCTCTTCTTTGGTGTATGGATTTTTCTTTTTCCTTTCTCTTTTTGCAAATAGATTTTTCGCTGTCAGAAACATACAATGATTCCCTTTCCCACTGAACTTATAAAGCTCAGTTTGACACATAGAGTGATAAAGTTAACAAAATGTGAGTCAGAAGGGACCACAGTGAACATCAGAATTAAGCTCCCCCCTTTTTATAGGTGAGGACACTGAGTCTCAGTGATCAAGACAAGGTTCTCTAGCATGATAAAAACAAGCAGTGATTAGAACCCAGGTTTCCTGATACCTACAAGCATATTTCCTTGTGCTTTAAACCAATTATCTGGCTGCAGGAAGGTATGTTGAGTATTGTGTAGGCTATGTGATGAAATCCCAGCTCAGACTCATAAATTTTATCCTGGTGAAGTGCCTTTCTCGGTGCTGCAGTTTTCTCACCTGGATCATAGGAATAAAATAGTCTCTAACCCATCAGGTTGTTGTGAGCATTAATAGGTTTAGCTCGGTGCCTGTCAACACAGTAAGAGCACAATAAACGCTAGCTTTTAGGAAGAAGAAGTGCTGGAACACCAGCACAGAGTGCTGGGAAGGAGATCTCTAGTCAGGACTCACCTACCTAAAAAAGAATTCTTAGATCTCTATAATTCTTCTAATATGGTAATAAAAACAATGAATTGAGTAACTTGATCTCTCTAACCCTACAATTCATTATATGAAGCAGAAGTATAAATTATTGCCACCAAGATCATTTATTCATTAAGCAAACTTTCATTAAACATCTACATGCCACTCTACATCGGGTGCCAGAGAATCAAAGACACCAAAATGTATGGTGTCTCTTTTCTCAAAACGATACACAGTCTTGCAGGAAAATAAGTACCAAAGGGAAAAAAGAAAGAAAGAAAGAAAGAAGAAAGAAAGAAAGAAAGAAAAAGAAAGGAAGGAAGGAAGGAAGAAAGAAAGAAAGAAAGAAAGAAAGAAAGAAAGAAAGAAAGAAAGAAAGAAAGAAAGAAAGAAAGAAAGAAATCACAATAGTGTGTGACAAATGCAATGTTGGGATATAATGAGAGCTAACAGTAAGTGTGCAGAGTCCATATTTGCTGGAAGAGGACTGAATGAGGTTATGTTTCTTGGAAAAGATGACCCATGTCTTGCAGCATGAGTCTGCATAAGCCAGGAAAAGTCGGGGGTGGGGTGGGGGCTATTCCAAGAGAGGAAAGAGCATGTGCAAAAGAAGAATGGTGTAACGTGATACTACACTTTGGGGAAAGTACAGGTAGTTCAATGTGGTGAAAATTCAAGGTTTAAAAGGAGGAATGGAGGAAGGTATAACAAGTGGAAGTCAAGTCTAGATCATGAAGAGCCTTGGATGTTATGCTAGGGATTTCTAATCTTACCCTGAAGGCATTGATAAGTCATTGAAGGACTTGTATGCAAAAGGATCACTTGATCAGATACTTATTTAAGGAAGGTAATTCTGGATTTTGAAGGAAGCATTGACTGGAAAGAGTTGATAACTAGAAAAATAGAGAAAATAAAAACCAAATGAAGGGAGTAATGTTGAGAAGGAAGAGGGATTGAAGTCAGGTGACATCAAGATATCAAGAATCAGTTTGTGGTGAGGCACAGGGAGGACTCAGGGATGACTATTAGTTTTCTGATTTGCAGCTGTTAGGTTAATGAAGGTCCCACTCACAAAAAAGAGAAATGCAGGAGGACCCGATATTGGGAGTAGAAGGGTGGAAAAGATGTTGACTATAGTGTTGCATATGATGAGTTTAAGGAGTATAAGAGACATTTGCATTAAAATGTCCTATAGACACTTTGGAACCCAGAAGAGGGGCTGAATGGTAAGCATAAATTTGGGAGTAGTCAGGATTTAGATAGAGAGCTAATCACATTCTATGCACCTCTGTAGATTGGTGAGGCTGTGGTTCTCTATGCAGGCCGCCTGCTAACCCTCCCAGAAAAATCATGTGGCATCAACCACTATAGAGAGAGGTTTCCGTCAACTTCACAGAGATTATTGAACTTCACATATTACTATGAAGGCTGGATATGATAGCATTTTGCCTGATCAAACAGCTGGGTCCACTAGGGTGGCCGCTTTTCACAGGCAGGACTGACAGTGCCTCACAACTCAACTAGTACACTTCTTTCTGCTCCTTTGCTCGGTTCCCACTTTCCCTCTGAAGAACAAGACACTGTGGGACTGGCGTGGCTCAGGCTCACCTGCACTGGTTTGTGGTCTACAGACCAACAGAGAAAGAGCCCGTTTCACACCTGTGCCCTGTGTTTCCTGATGTGAAGGCTGCTGCTGAATCTTGGAACTGGTTTTCCTGGCTTGATAAGCAGAATAACATCCCCTTCCTAAAGAGGTGTATGCCCTCACCCCCAGGACAGTGATATGTCACCTTGCATGGCAAAGGGGAATTGAAGTTGCCAATTATCCTGAACTCTCTGGTTGAGGCCATGGTAATCGCAAGAGTCGCTACAAGCAGAAGGGAGCAGAAGAGGGGGTCAGAATGGTGCCATCTGAGAACTCAATCCACTGTTTCTGGTTTAAAGATGGAGGGAGAGATCAAATACACCAAGGAATGTGGGCAGCTTCCAGAGGCCAGAAAAAGCCAGAAAATGGATTCTCCTCAGGAGCCTCCAGAAATAAATATAGCCCTGATGACACAACTATAATATTTTGACCCAGTGAGAGCTATGTTAGACTACTAACTTACACTGTAGGATTCTAAATGTATTTTTTTAAGCCACTGTTTGTAATAATTTGTTACAGCAGCCATAGAAAATGAATAGCCCTGACAACACCCACAAGGGCCGGATGGCACACCTCAGTGTGGAGGTGCTGGTGCCCCGTGGAGAGGACTCAGGCCAGTGTAGAGCAGAGCCACTGGGTAAATTCCCCTTCCTGTCCTGCAGAGTCTGTTCTGACACACGGGGTTTTATAGCGTCTTTTTGAAGCAAACTGTGCAACAGAGAAATTTGCTGTATTTTACACAAAACTACAACCGCCTGTATTCTTGTATTTGCTCTTACTCCTTACTCCTGCCCCTTCTTGCTCTCAGGTTTCTTTGAGATTGTGCTTCCTAAGAAAGTAGTGGCGTGTGAGGATCTGCGTTACTTGGGCTGCTTTCTATAGAAACTGGGAGGGTGCCATGCAGCTGGGTGGACCCAGCCAGAAAGTGCATGCAGAGCGATCAGAAGAGGGTCTCGGGACGGGTTCCTAGGGATCCAGTGTTTAAGAGCCAGATGGCACACAAGGAGCGTGAAGGAAGCCAAGGACAAGGCAGAGAGGGAGAAGACGAACTAGGAGCGATCAGTGTTTTAAACCCTAGAGAAGAGAACGTCTGAGACAAGAGGAGTGGTCAATGGAATCAGAGGTGCGGTGGTGGTCAGTGAGTTCGAATGAAAGAAGAACTGACCTTGTCAAATTAACCCCAGGGAGGCCATTGCCCACCTCGGCCCAAGGTGGAGGCAGAGCCAGGTTATAGGGCTTGAGGAACGCGTCGGAAGAGATGAATATAGGCAGCAGGTGTGGACAGCTCTTTAACTGTTCATTATGAAAGTGAGAAGAGAGCGTGGTAGCTAGAAAACGACACGGGGTAGAAGGAAGGGTTTTAAATTTCTATTTTTTTTTCGTTTTTTGTCTGAAGATTAGAGAAACCTGGGTGTGTTTCTATCCTAAAGGAAATGAGCCAGCAGAGAGAACAGGCATCAAGATTCACACAAAAATGACAGGGAAGCCATACAGACATACACTTACCAACACAATACAGAATTCTTCTGTTACTTCTCTGGGATGCTGTTGCAAATACAAAAATAGGTTTCCCTCCTCAAATCTAGCATCAGAAATCTGGCCACAGCATCTGTTTGAGGAGGCTGGCAGCTCTGTTTCTAAGTGAGTCTGACAGGATAGCATTCTGAACTGGGCCTCTGTGGGCTTTTCTGGAGAGCATCATGTAGTCAGCGGACTTGCTCCTCTTCTCTTCTGGCTTGAAATTAAGTTAGATCTCAGCACCTAACACAGTGAGTTAAGGCCAGCGGAAGGCGCATCCTTGTTTCTAGGATGGAAATGGATTCTTGTCTGTGGACTGTCAGGAATTCTCCGGTGGGTTCTCCCAGAAGAGTGCAGCCATGAAGAGTGATGAATACTAGGCTAAGACAACTCAGAACCCTTCTTTCCGTTAATACTCTGAAACTTGAGAGAGAGAAAGAGAGAGAGAGAGAGAGAGAGAGGGAGAATCAAATGAATAAAAAGGTTGTACAACTCTCACTTTTTAAGAATCACAGATTTTAGCGCTTGGAGGACTTTTATCGAATGCTTTAGTTCAATACTCTCATTTTACAGTTGAAGAAATTGAGACACAATAAAAACATAATGACAGCATAATGATAATAAATTATAGTGGTCCCCCTTTATCCATGGAGAATACATTCTAAGACCGCCAGTGGATCAGTGGATGCCTGGAACCTTGGATAGTATCAAATCCTATATATACTACTTTTTGCTATACACACATACCTTGTCACTTAAAGGACACACTTGATAGCTTCTCTTTGGCATATCCTAATTGCCAACATCACTGTTCTTGGACTTTGGGGCCATTATTAAGTAAAGTGAGATTTATTTGAACACAAGCACTTCAATACCACAACGATCTATCTGATCACCAAGACGGCTACTAAGTGCCTAACGAGCAAGGAGCATGTACAGTGTGGATCCTCTGGACCCAGGGATGATTCACGTCTGGGGTGGATGGAGCTGGTCGGCACAAGATTTCATCACGCTACTCAGAATGGCTCGAAATTTTCAATGTATGAATTATCTATTTCTGGAATTTTCCATTTAATATTTTCAGACTGGGGTTGACCGCGGGGTAACTGAAACCACAGAAAGTGAAACCTCAGGTGCTTTCACATAAATGAACTCATTTGACCCTCAGAGAGACTTTGGGAATAAAGGGAACAAAACCAAGTCAAAACAGAATTAATCGAATTTGTACCTTAAATATATTGTTTTATCATCCTCACATGTCTGTAACATAGGAGTATTTGCCTCCCTCTTCTTCCTGCTACAGGTTGAACATATTGTTTCCCTTTCACGGGTAGGAAAATAAGGGTATGAAATGTAAAAGTGTATGCTTGATGCCAAACAAATATTGTGGCCCTAAAACTCATGTTGGAAGCTATAGTAGACTTCAGGATTCTTTGATTTCGGAGATTTTTTTCTCTCATTTCTTTTTCATTTTATATTTTTCTAACATTATATGTTTACAAAGGTAGTTTCACTTACATAATTTAATTAATCATTATGACAACTCTATGTGATGGATAAAACCACAAAGAAATAGGACGATGAAGGACTTGTTGGAAGTCTCATAAGTAGTGAAAACGGTGCTAGTACTAAAGCAACACCCGGGCTCCAAAGTTTCTTTCCCCCTCACCAGTTGTGCTCAAGACTGCCTGCAAATCGGAAATATCTGAAGAGCTTTTAAAAGAATACCACTGCCAGGGCCCCGCCCCAGACTAATTGAATCAGCATCTCCGGTGGATGGGCCCTGAGTGCCTGTATTTTTTAAAGCTTTCCAGGTGACTGTGAAAGCCTATCCTGAGAATCACTGCAATATCTCATGCATTTAAAGTTCTTGATTTTTGTTCCACACCGCTTGATTTCCTCTTCTGCAAGAATAGCTAACATTCTGGTAGCATTCTGGAAGGGATGTGAAATTCATTGCATTTTAACTCTCCACTACAAAGAAGCAGTGTTACTGTGTACACAAACATCTTCAAAATTCTATTGAATTGCTCATTCTAATAGCAACAACAACAACAAAAGTCTTCACCCTTATGCTCCTCTAAGGCAGCCAAAACTTTCTCTCTTCATATAGCACTAGATGACTAACATCACATTACATGGGTGAAATATAGAGGAATAACTGCTAGAAACAGAATACTTGTGTTTTAATTGCTGACGGTGGTGGCCAGAGTGTGAGCAGAAACTCCGTTTCAGGATAAGACTCGGAACACGATGAGCCCAGAGCTCACTGTCTCTTGCGGGAGCCCCCCGTGTGTTATCGCTGGTACCCATGTGTAACAGATAGTATTGTGCACTGAACTGGAAGATAATAAATAGATGTGAGATGATGATTTACAGAAGGGTGCTTAGAATTCCTTGAACCAGCGGGAGAAGAAAACAGTACGGGTACAAGGTTGTACTGTCAAATTCAAAATCCTTTTTTTCCTTTCTCTCCAGAGAGCAATTTCTCCAAGACATAACTTGCTTTCTGCCTTATCATCTGGAAATTCGGTGGTTAATTACTAAAGTGCCTGATCTACAAATTTCTAACTGTCATGTTTTTTTTCTTCCTTTTGGTTGCCTTTCTTAAAAGAATATCTCGTTTTTAATGAAACAACTCTCATTAAAATTGCCTCTACTTTAGGAGATTTTGTGCAACTATTTCTACTTCCTTTTAAAATCCTCTCTCATTTAAGCTACTGTGGCTTAATGAAATTGTATGTCTAACTAAACTATGGATGATTTGAGATCTTAACAAAGGTAACAGCAACAAAAAAACTTGAAATGGGAACTAAAATGCCAGTGAATTCTTTGCATGGTTTCTTATGACACAGTTTTTTTTTTTTAATTTCATGGTTCTCTTTGACAGAGAAAAAAACAATTCTAGAGAAAGTGATGGTGATATATATAGTAAAGTGATTAATGATATTGTTAGCTTGATGGCTCATCTGTACCAAATGAAAAATAGATTGCTTATTTATCCAAGACTATGCTCTTTTTTTTATTCTAAATCCAAGACTGTGCTCTTTTTATTTTCCATTCTAATATTAAATATAATCACGAAGTGAAAGCACTAACAAACATTGCCAAAAATGGAAAGTGATTTATTTAAGGTCTCTTCTTATACCAGATGTTCCTTGGGAAAATGAGTTGTTGTTGAAGGTGAGTTTTATACACAGGCCAAGTAAACTAGCCCTTGCCTTCATCTCACGGGTCTGCCAATTTAACACGATGATTAAGCACCCTGCCATCGTAGTCACATTAGTGAGTACAAATCTCAGCTCCACCACTGGCTAGCTGTGTGACCTTGGGCAAGTTATGAAACTCCATCGTGCCTCAGTTTCCTCATTTGCACAAATGAGGCTAAAAACAGTACATATTTCATAGAGTTGTCTTGAAGCTCCAACTGACAAACACTCAATATATGCTCCATAAGTATAAGCTATTATTACGATCATCCATCTGGTGTGTCCCCTTGTCAGTTATTTTGTATTCAGAAGGCTTCTGATAAGATCTATACCTTCATGGGGAAACATGAACATGATTTACCTGATTCATTTCTCTAATAATTTAGTCAATTCACCACCCAGAATAGGAGATACCTGGGTAGAGAAAAAGGGAGTTGAAGCAAGAGTATGAGTCACTCTCTGCATGGGCTCTGCTACAGAAGGCGGTGTGTGCAGAAGACAGCCTGGGGGTCAGGCCCACATGCATTTGAGAATAAGCTGTGCCCCTTACAGGGAGATAGTCATCCAATTATTTAATCCCTTTAATTCTCAGTCCACTCTACAGTAAAAAGGTCTGAAGACTTAAATGTGATGATGTATGTGAAATACTTAGCTACAATTAGTGCTCACTTATTATTATTGTTATTATTATTGCTTTTAATCTGGAGAGAGAAGATAGAGTAGGCAGCTAGGGTAGAGAGAGTTCAGGATCCATGTTCTTAGTGCAGGGGTACAGATTTGGGACAGTTTACAAAAAGGGAGGTAGTCAAGATCTTCGGCACCAGTGGAGCCCTCTCTGCTATCTCTCTCAGTTAACCAACCACTGCCCATATTTATTCATTCAGTAAACAAGTATTATTGAGACCCTGCAATGGGCTAGGCACTTTTCTAGAGTTAGCTAGGTGCCAACTTTAAAGCAGTGAACGTGGTAGGCATGGTCCTACTCTTAGGGAGCTTCTATTCTGTGGGGACCCAACAATAAACAGGCACACGAATAAGTGAGGTAGATAATTTCAGATTGTGGAAAGACAATAGGTTAGACAGAGAATGCCGTGAGGGAGGACACCTTAGGTAGAGGCTGGAAAAGGACAGCTCCAGAAGAAAGCTGCCACTGGGCTGGAAGAGGAGAGCGCCACATAAAGATCTCTGCACAAAGGCCTTGAACTGGAAGTGATCTTGGCCTTTTCCCAGGCCAGCGTGACTGTGGCACATATTCCATCATACTCGGGAGAGCTGCAGGGCCCAGGCTGTGGAGAGCCTGGCTCTCCGTGCAGGGAGCCTGGCTACCCAGTGCTGTGTGAAGCCGTGGGAGGCTTCCCCGGGAAGCAGAGCAAAGAAGTGATGGGTTTATCACTCAGATTCTTGCCATGAACTCAAAAAATCATCAACATGAAGCAATGTAGAGTTTACATGACTCATCCTCCCGTTCATCTGTTCATGACAACAAACGAGTGAGAAGATTGAATTGGAGATTTTCCTCTACCAGTTTTAGAAATAAGAAAACTAAAGTTCAGAGTGCCCAAGTTCCTCTAGTAGGCTCCTCATCACGGCAGAGGAAAATCAGTTAGTAGCAGAGCCCTGGGGTCCAGCCTAGGCTTATGGGAGTCCAATCCTCGGCTCTATCTCTCACAAGGAATTGAGATCACACTTGGATTAGCAATCAGATTTATTCTATTAAATAACTATCTTAAGTTTTGATTATTTTCATCCTATTTGCTTTTCACACCTTACGATTTCTATTTGATTTCCCCTTAGGTCCTGCCAACTAAGGGTAAACTCCTTGGATGTATGTATTACACTTCTGTGAGTGGTAATGACCCTGGTGCTCTAAGAATCACTAAACGCATAAATATGGCATGACTCCCTTCTTGCCGTTCCCTCCATGTCAGTGTGAGCTGAGCGTAACGAGAAGCATAGTGAAGAGTTCAGAGGAGCCATGTAGACAGAACCATTTCATCGACATCTACTAAGGCTTCCCAGGCCCTTCCAGACCGTTCTCACAAACTGTGCCTCTCATTAAAATAGTATGCACAATAATTTGTACTATATGCTAATTCTAGTATTTGTGATTTAATATTTGAAGTAGCTACAGTTTTCCACATTACTAGACAGAAAAATGCACATGGCCCAGAAGGACAGCAGTCAAAGACAGTTTTACATATGTGCCCTGACCAGGGAAATAAAGTGAATTTCTTAGAACTGAATGAGAAGCAGAAAGAAACACTGGTTGCTTTCAGAACTGTAGGATCAACAACACCAGTGATGGCACTCGTAGTGATTTAGCAGCAGAACGTAGATATACTTGGCCTAATGGTAAACAGTTAGGAAAATTGAGCTGTATTAGTCAAACAGAGTAAAGAAAATTTTCATTTACTGTATAGTTTGTAAGCACTGCATTTTTTTCCTGTTTGTTAGGAAGATAGAGGCATGCACTGGAAACACTAATTCTAATTATTACTGTAAGTGGGAGTTTTTGGCACAAGGTCAAGAAATAATAGGAGAATGTGTGAATCTCGCTATTGAGCTGCAGTGAGCCTAATCATTTGAATAAAGCCAGTTGTTTTTTCTTGGCCTGTCTCTGGGCTGTTCAGTGTTCTGGATGAATCTAACACAATCAGGCTGTTCTCTGGTGTATAACCACTTCCTGCTGACTCAGGGCAACTTGCTTTCTCTGCCGTTCATTAAAATGAAACATTCATATTAAAACCCCATTTTTAGTGATGACCAAATATACATTAGTAATGACATTATTAAAATGATTTTGTTTAAAATGAACTTTCACACCAGCGTGTTACAAAAGCAACACAAACAAATCTATCTGATTTTGCTGTTTTTAAAAAGCTTGCAGATCTTTCTGGCACTATTACAAAAGGGATTTGATGTGTGTTTCAGGAGACAATCTAAGTTTTTATAGCCATAAAAAATGAATACTGTTTCCACTACTCCACACAGCAAATAATGTATAATTCATGATTTTTCATTAACATGCAAATGGGAAATAGTGTCTTCTATGTTTGCATCTACTAATAATCTATTAAATATTTAGAAGCATAGTAAAGAATACTAAAAATATTTGGTCTGGGTACTGTCTAAGTAGTTTTTGCCTTCATTTTTTATTTGTCCATATATTTACACATGTAAAAATGTATGAGTAACAGACAAGCAAATAATCAATTCAGTAGCTGGCATTTGTAAAGACAATAGCCCTAATGTTCATATAGTTGTTGGTATTTTTAATTGCAATTTTCACATAGAGTATCTCAGCCAACCATGGCAACAACCACATGAAGCTGACATTATCCCCATTTCATAGATCAAAAAACCAAGACAGTGATTTACTGGGGGTTTTGTTAATATTTGGTCACCCAGCCAGGACAACATCCAAAGTGTATTGATTTTTAATTTGCTGCCATTTAGGAACACAGTAGAATCTCAGGTATAAGACCACAGAGTCCCAATTGTTTACTAAATGTATGTGGCTAAGCCTGTTACATACAGCTTACACTGGCTGAAGGATATGAAATTTTCAATACTCTTTCTAGGGTGCCAATATTCATCATTGGTTTATTCTACAAATATTCATTGAGCAACACACTATGCTCCTATGTCCTCAGCATTATTCCAGGGGGCTGATAGGAACTAGAGATGAATAAGACACAAGACATGCCATCAAGGGTACAACTGTAGCGTCTAGGAGATAAGCTATGAAAGGAAATTGCTGTAATGAAAGGAATATTGCATCAAAATGTCATTAAAGGAGTACAGAAATGTATCTCTCTGGGCAGAAAGGATCTGGGCAGACTTCATGGAGGAGTTATCAATGTAAGATGCAGTGGTTAAAAGAAGCCATTAAAGATCTAAAGCCCAATCAAATGGTGCTTTAAATTTAATATTGGAGGCCATGTGAAAAACTATTAGATGGCTAGTAAAGTTTTTTCAGAAAAAGAGAATAAATTCTCAAACCAAAGAGTAATGGAAATAAATACAAAAGAAAAGAAAAACTTATAATCCAACATTCTGGAAAGATTCTTAGACTCAAACACTGGCTATTTCAATGAGGCATCAACAGGGTGGCAATTGTCAGTGGTTAGTCAAGACAGATGGCAGAATATTCATTTCTTCTCTCTCCTTAGTGTGTTCTGCATTCTAAAATTTCCCTACAGTCACAATTTTATTACCATTGTTTTCAGCATTAATTTCATGAAATCAGCCTGGTTGCATTAAAACATTTGGAAGACATAAATTTTCTGTACTTAAAAACAAAATTATCTTTACAGTTCATATTAATGACTCGATACAGTCCATGCCTTCAGGGAATGTTTCTTCAGTCAGTACATCAGGATTTCCATTTAGGAGAAGTGAAACTAAGGCCAGGGTTACCTCGGAACTCTATCACTTCTCTGGACACAAACCTGGTCAATCTCTCCTTCAGAAATCCAGGAGACTGACTTCCACCATAAATTTTAAGCACATTAGAAACAATCTATCAAACTGAAGTTTTAATATAGGAATAGAGAAATAGCTACTAAGATTATAGAAACAGAAACAATCACAACGGTTTAGAGTTCTCCCAGACGATATCATGGATATGCTTTAAAGATAGAGTACCCTGGCGAGGTTGGAAACCACAGGCCCTGGCTATGTAATCCTCGCTGCACAGATGTGGCCCCAGCAGGTCCACTGCCCTATCTCCCACTATTGGGGTCCTCTTTAGTAGAATCTGGCTTTCAGGATGTCATTTCCCCTTTACTGGTGACTAGTTTTTTTCCCTCCGTACATTTTCTCTGAGTACATTAAATCACTTACGTTCTGTTAGGATTTTGTTTTGGCTGAGCAGGGAATCATTTTTAGGCTCAGAAGAGTCTCTTTAAAAAATTAGCAGACCTCCATTTGTCTGGCATTAGTGTATTTTATGTAGAACCTGCTCTAATTACAAGTCACTGTTGAGTTATCACTTTCCTCCTCTATACCTGCTGATGTATTTTTCTTAGCTATCCTTGGAAGGATTAGTTGTCACATCTGTGCTTCCACACCTAAGAGTCTGTAGTGTGGAAGTAAGCCATTGGCAGAGAGAAGAGAATGAGCTGCAGGAATTCAGGTGTTCACATTTCCCTCTGTGAAGTCTACATCATGTGCAGAATCCATGAGTAGAGAGACTGGGCACAGCTAAGGCTATTCCAAAACAGCATCAAGGCCTCAGAAAGCTGAGAAAGCCAGAACATGTAGCCCAAAAGGACTGAGACCAGTAATAAAGTATGAATATCAGAGAACAGTATATTAAAGAGTCTCAGGTACAGGCAATGGGACAAAGAGATTACTCTGCCTAACAGCTTTGAGCTACCTTATTGTTATGTTATATAGCTTTCTGTATTTAATTCCATCGTATAGTGCTGTGCAAAGTGTACTTCCAAAAGGGTGGGAAAAGGACACCACATGGTTCTGGGTGTAGCTTTAGTTAGTTAAACATAAAGGAGGTGATGTATATACGAGTTACAATCTTAGCCCTTTGTTTCAGTGTAATGATCACAGTGATTGTATGAGAATTACTAAGGACCATTAGGACATGGGGATACCAGAAACTAACAAATATTTCATTGCGAGACTTTCTCAGATAAAGTGAACAACTTAGTAGATAAATTGAAAAAAATATTTGTTTTCTCTCTCTGCTTTCTTGTCCTGCATCTGTATGATGACCTATGTAACAGCCATAAACACCAACAGTATGGCATCGATGTTTGGAGTCACAATGTTGTTTTAACTCTTACTTTCAAAGAGCATGATTTATGCCATGCCTACCGTGACCTGATTTTCGGTAAGGGGGCAGCTGATGAGCTCCTGCTAGTTTACGTATCTCTACTAGCTGAATCCCATCTCTTCCTTAGGTTCAATTTCCAAGCTCTGAGCATTAGCACTGTGACCACAAAGATCTGTGATCTGATGCTTTATTTGATTTTTGTGTGTTTGTTTTAATGGAAGAGTAGAAAGGGAGGGAACAGGAGAGGGGAATATTTGATTTGCTGTCTAACCAACACAATTCTAAAAAGCATTAAATTGAAACTGCTACAAGTGTTTATTTCTAACTCTTTCTTGTATAATGGGAACAGTCAAGATCTGAACATGAGTCGATATAAGGTTTGTGGTTTTATGATAAGCATATCAACCGGTGGATAGAATAAACCCCAGTGACAGCTGTGATGGTTCTTGGAATCAGACATCCTTCAAAAACATATTCCTCCATAGCTTATAGACACTGCTGTCGAGTAGGGTCAGGGCTTATGGCAGACGCTGAACATCTCTGAGCTATGTGAAATTTCTCTCTGTGGATCCATGCCTAACAACCATTACATCAAACCACAGGTACAATGAGACTTATTTCCCTCTTTGACATGATACTGTTGTTACTCTAGAGGCAAAGTCTTATGCTATTGCTCACTGAAAAGCACACCTCTAAAAGCTGAGAGTGCAAACACAGAATTGGAAACAGTTGGGCTATTTCAGCCATCAGAATACAAAGCAATGATTTTATCCAGCACAAACTGCATGGCACATTACAGTATGGTGTCTTAGAATGACACCATAACAATGGCAATAACACACACACACACACACACACACACACACACACACACACACAAACCCAATAAATTTGGTGGAAATATCTGTAATGTTAGCATGCTTCACAGATATGATTCTACCCAATTGTAACCTTTATTATAACAATAAAAGCTCATTCTTTTCATAGAAAAAAACTTGCTGCCTTATTGATTGATCCATTGAACAAAATCTTGTCATTGGGCAATCAGGCCAAGATTTACTATAAGAATCTGATAAAAGAAAGTTAGGAAGCCTTTAAATAGCGTGGGTCAGAGGGCATCTAAATATCTGTTAATTTCCATAATACCTGTTGAACTACTTATAATTCACCAAGAATTACTAGGTGAATAGAAATTCTTCAGGTACTATGGAGAAAGTTAAAGGAAGAAAAAGTAAACTTTTTTTTTTTTTTTTTTAGCTGAGCCACCCTGCCACCTGTTGGCAGCTCAGCTCAGGCCGGGCATCGAACCGCTGTTGCTCAGAGCTTGCACTCTTGAGCGAGCTCTTAACTAACTGAGCCATTCGGCTGGCCCTAAAACTTTCTATACTCACTAGGCATTCTTGGAGAAACGAAATATATTTTAAAAATAGTAACAGGTGCAAGAAAATACTAAGAAACAAAAGTTACAAGGATGATCCAAATTAATAATAATTTTAATATGTGAAGCTAGCACCTTAATAGTTTACAAAAAATATTACACTTTACTGATTTGATAGTGAAAATAATACAGTGAGTTTCTTATAGTTGACAACATTACTCCTAACAGATCCCAGACCACAATCATATCTTCTCCCACTGCACCCCACCCCCCACCGCCATGTACCTAGTGCTCTTCTTCCCATACTTTAATGCTGGTGAGCTGCAGAGTGAATTTAGAAAAGTTCTATATAAAAAAAAAATGCACTTGAAATTTGGTGACAGGATGTAATGCCTTCGACCTTCAATATCAGATATTATTCACCCTCTAGCAGTTGATGACCTTTGGCTGGGAAACACTCTACTAGGCCTGGGGGAAAAAATTAGTCTGGAGAGTGTGAGGTTATTGTGCAGGGTCCCATGAGAAGAATGTAAGGCACCTGGTTGCTTGATTTTAGTGGTTCAAGGACCACTTCAAGGTGGAGGAAGAGCTTTCCTGAAAAACTGGCTAGAGACCTTCAATCCGCAGAAAAAGACCCTTTGCCGATTGGCCTCCTTGCCTCCTGCATGGAAGAAAAATTATCATGTGTTCTCAATCTGCCATCTTATCCATCACTTTGCGAGATGTATCACAACAGTTATCAAGAGAAAAGAAATGAATATCCAGTAATCTGCTAGAGAACAGATCTCTTAAAAATGCAAGAAAGTACTTTGCATGATATATTTATGTTTTATTTTTTCTTGCTGCATGATTTGTTTTTTGTTCTGCAGATTCACAGATCACACACATTTCTGTGCCTATTCTCACTGGCCAGAAGTATTTTTTTTAAATATAGTTCTCTCTGACCAGAAATGAATTTTCAGTTTTTCAATCTATAATGTTAGTTCTCACAAAAGAATTTGTATAATAGTTTACATCTTTATTTTTCTTTGCAATTCATCATTTTAGGCATTTGTCATACTGAGTATGGGAATGAGTCATTTCATGGCACTACGTTTGAATAATTTCGCAACATTAACCAGTTATCTCAAAATATTATTATAAATTGAACTTCTAAGAATTATGCATTTAAAGCTACTTACATGAAGAACCCTATTTAAGTCTGCTATAGTCCCATTAACAAAGGTCTAATACTAGAAATCAACAAACTTAGAAAAACACCTAAAATTTACTTCCTTTTTAAAAACATGATAATATATAAATTTTTTATCATAGTTCACAGTTTATCTGATTAGCTAAGTAGAATATTTTAACATTATTTGCGGTTTCATGACTTGTAATATGATAATTTGGGGTAGAACTAGTGAGTCTGTTTTAAATCCAATTGTTTCCTTGTGTTTGCTTTCTTATTTTTCATTTTTTTTTCTAATATTGCAAAAAGACTCCATTCATCTGAGGCATATTTTAAATCTTCCCAGTGGTATATTTCTGGAAAAAAGACTCTCACCATTCAGACAATGAATACACAAAAAGTGAAGTGGAAGTTCAACATATATCTCATTAACTTGATCTACAAAAACATGCTATAAAAAGTGAATGCAGGGCTGGCCTAGTGCCGGGATGGTTAAGAGCTGGCTTGGGACGCCAGAGGACCCCGGTTCGGATCCCACATATGAGGGCCAGTGATGCTGTGCCCTCTACAGCTAAGATGGTGAACAACAGCTCAACCTGGAGCTGGGCTGCTGTGAGTCTCCGGCGATGGCGTAGGCTGCAGTGGAGCTGGCTTGCAGTGGGAGTGCACTTTTGCGAGCTGCCCGTGAGCTGCTGTGAGTGGCCGTCCAATGGCTGGCGAGTGACTGCTTCACTAGGAAAAAGCCCAATGATAATACCAACTTGGGCCAGTGAAGCAACGTCCTCCACAACTAGACTGAAGAACAAAAGGACAGCAGCTTGTCTGTTCCCCCACCCCCAATTCCCCAATAAAATCTTTTTTTTTAAAGTAAACTCAGTCTGAAATATCCATACAATTTCCACACATTTCATGTTTCTTAAAGAAAAGATGAATATGAAGTACAATGCCAGACAAAGTCACTTGCCTCCTCTACTGCAGGATTTAAATTATTTGGGTTGGTTATCTACATTGATCCAATTAATGGTCAGACTGCCAAATCCCCACTTCACTTTGTGTTGCAAAGTCCTAGTCTTTGTTATGTGCCCTTGGGAATTACAGTTGAAAATGAAAGCAATGCAAGAGTTTCTGGGAATTATTTTATTATTAGGATGCCATGCTCATCTGCCTGAAAGAGAAATAATGGTAGAAGTCTAAATAGCAGTAGCTATAAACATAGAGATGGAAATGAAGATGAAATTCAGAGAAGTATAAGTTTGATTATCAATTAAATACATATTTATTTCCATTCATTCATTCAACAAATATGCATTGCACGTTACCAAGGTCAGATACCATTCTAGGCGCTAAGAATACAGAAATGAGCAAATTAAAGGCTCTATGATCATGGCGCTTATATTAATGGAAGATTCCAGAAAAATCTATGATTATAATAAGAGTTTTATAAGAGATGTTTATAATAGGTATTACAGGAAAATCACAGAGAAGAGTCCCTAAATGGCCTGAAGAGACATAGGAAATGCTTCCAAAGAAAGCAACTCTTGCTCTGCTAATGAAGGGCAGCGTCATTAGCTGGTTGCCTCAGACTACAGAGAACTCCAGACAGAGGGATAAAACAGTGTTTACAAGGAAGACGTGTTAGACCCTGGCATGTGTAATGAAATGCTAATGAGGGTGACTGTAAGTAGTCTTGATACAGGAAGCTGATAAGTTAAAAGACAGATCCTGAAGGAACCTTCGAGTATATGCCAAGGTTTGAAATTTATGCCGAAGGCAATGAGAGGCCACAAATGATTTTCAGATGGATGCAGAGTGACATGGTTAGATTTCTAAATTGAAGTTTAGCACATACACTGTAAGTCCCTTAGTAGGGAGTCTACTTTAGTGCTGCTGACAAGATTTCGTTTTACTGGATGATGAGAAGGATAGCACAGGAGAGTGAGAAAGCCCTGCCTCGAACCACCTATGGAACCAAACAATAATCTCGAATTCCCCAGATCATTTTCTGCACCGTAAATGAAGAGGTTGACTAAATGATCTTTTAGGTCTTTTTGGCTTGAAATTTCAGTGCTTTCTTTCTTCATTTTGAACTCTACCACTTTAAAAATACAACTAAGAAGAGACTGCTCTTGCCCTATCTCAATACAGAGAGAGAGAGAGAGAGAGAGAGAGAGAGAGAGAGAGAGAGAGAGAGAGAGAGAGAGAGAGAGACCCCATCATGTGACTCAAATGAACCAATCACCAAGTTAGATTTGGTGAAATGATCCACTTAGTGAGACATTCTTGGAGGCAGAATCTTGGTTATAAAATCCCACAGAATGCTGATTTGTGACAGAAGCCACAAGAGGAGGGTACACATGGGAGGAAAATAATTAATTTCCACACCTCCTACTTAAGCAGGAGTCCAGCTATGTAGAATAAGAATAAAGTGAAGTATTATAAGTCCATCTGTAGATTTTCTGTTTTTACTGAAGTGGGCCAATAAATTTTAACATCACTGCCAAATCAACTTTAAAAAATTCAAGTAAAACTTTCACAATTCCAGCTTTGTGTTGGTTTCAAATTTTGAAAAGATAAGAGGAGGGATGGGGGAGTAAAAAGATATATGTAGTTTATTTAAATAGAATTGACAGTTTATCTGATGTGAAATTAAGGCACATCAATGCAATGACAATGCAAGGTAATTTCAATTCTGCACTCACAAGAGTATTAAGGGCATTTCTAACTGTGGCTTGGCACTCTGACAGAGAGCATTTTGAGTCTCCTCCACCGGCAGATAGCCATTTTACATTATGCATAAAAGGCTTTCTGGAAAGTTAGGATCTTTGCTTTTTAAAGGACAATTTCAAAAGAGTTATGTACCATACTTAAACTATGAAGTGGTCTAGTAAATTCAAATGGAAGCAGGGCTGTTGTCCACAAAAGGGGCTAACATTTTAAAAGCAAAAGGAAATAAAATAAGATGTATTTGAATAGGTATTTAAGTTAGGGTTAAGGAGAACTTTCAAGTGCAAGGAATGCATCAAATGAGTTACTTGTAGATAACCACACAAATGGCAAAGGTGAACTAGTATAGTTCACTAGAATGGACCAGTTAACTCTCAAGCTACTGCATCCTAGTCAGTCTATAATGCTCTTATATCTTAAAGCTAAATGCAAATGATAGTGCATATGTGATAGCATATACATTCTTCAGGTCATTAAGGTCAACATAGTGATATAGGTCAAAGTTAATTTTACTATCTGTTCATATTAAAATGGCTGACAAAATTAGAAACTGTAAAATAGCTAGAAAAAATTCTTGAGATGAACCAAACTAAATAACATCTGCTTCATTTCATACTTTTAGATAATTTGCATACAGCAATGTATTCCAGTCTTAATCCTTGTCTCACTGACCCATCAATTTAAAGGTTTATCCTGACCACAGTGTGGTTAAAGGAATCAGTACAGTCTTTCTTATACCACATTGCTTATAACAAAGTGACCGGCAGTACGAATCTTATAATTAAGTAGGTGGACTCCAGATTCACATTTGCTTCTATCAAAATAATTCTGAGACGTTCTGTACTAACAATCTAAATTTTAGTTGAGGGTTTTTTTTTTGTAAAAATCTATTTCATTTTATTACAGTAATATTCCAATTCTCTCTCTCTCTCTCTCTGTCTCTCACACACACACACACACACACATACACACACACACACACACACACACAATTAGCATTGAAAACTCTGAAGGATGCATATATTTAAATACAGTATTGGGATGTACTGTTATAATTCTGATATAATCAATATGCATTATTTTTAGCATACTTAAAGATTAGCTATGGACATAACAAAGGAGTTGACACTTTGTGTATCTAAATCTGTGATCCATTCATTTATTCAGCAAATTTTGTTGAGTGCCTACTATGTGCCAGACACTATTCTCTTCCTTGGGTATATTATAAAATTAGATTGCATGCTTTTGTCATCATAAAAAGTTCAATAATAAGACCATGTGATTTTAGCAGAGTAATCCATGTAAAATATTTTTAGTCAATTAAAAACTTAGTTAAACAAAATTATTATCCCATCAACCTTACCTTACTCTCTCAGAGGCTGATCTGTACACTGATGTTTATTCATGTATTTGTTATTTATCAATTATTGAGTGCCTGTTATATGTTAGATATTGTTTTAGGCATGAGGTATGGGGTACATCTGTGAACAAATTCATCAAAATCTCTTTCTCCACAGTTTATGCTCTAGTGAAAGAGAGACAGTAAATTTTATAGTTGTGAATTTTGGCAGGGCTGTGGGGAAAATCAGAGCAGGTTGAAAATGAGATGCAAGGAATGGGTATTGGGTGGCAATTTAGAATAAGTGGTCAGGATTCATTCCAGACTTTTGATCTCCAGAACTATAAGAGAATAAGTTTGTGTTGTTTTAAGTCACTAATTTGAAGTAATTTGTTATAGCAACAATAGGAAACAAATACATTATTTATGATTATTCATATCCAAGAGTCTAGCAGACATGTTGTGTATTATGAATACAGCAGAATGTATTGGTTAAGAACAAGGACTCTAGAGCCCCAACACCTGGGTTTGAATCCAAGCTCTGCTACCTGCCTTTTCTGAGACTTTGTAGCTATTTTTCTAACCCATAAAATGATGGCGATAGTGGTACTAATGACGCAAGGGTTTTACAAAGAGCTAATATTTATAAAATGTTAGTAGAGTTTTTCATATATATCACATGTTAAATAAACTGGAGTTAGAGACAAACACTGAAGTTAATATTATAGTCATTCCATTTTATTGCTCAGTAAATGTGGACAAATCATATAACTCCTCTGAGATCTTGGAAATAATGCTTACAATACATTTCAAGGCTGTTCTGAGCATCAGAAAAGAAAATGTATGAAAAAATCCAATCGGGTCCATTCATTCAAAAATATTTAATGAGCATCTACTATGAGTCAGTCACTCTTATGAGTCTTGGAATGCAGCATCACAGTAGCACAGACATACTCCCGTTTTCTATAGCAGTCTCATGCTAGCTCAGGAGACAGAAGATAAACAAATAAATGTATGGTGTAATTTCCAGCATTGATGAGTGTGTTGTGAAGAAAGGAAAAAGGTAAGGCATCTTGGATGACCTAAATATTGAAATGAAGCCAATCCTACCAACACATGAGAAGGTGGGCTTCACACAGAGAACAGTGAGTTAAATTACTTTGGTGTCAACTTCAGTGTTTGAAAATTCAAAAGGCTATTTTAGCTGAAGTCTAATGAATATGGGAGAGAATGGTAAAGATGAAACCAGAGAGTAAGGAATGGTCCAAAACCTTAGATTTTATTCTACTAATAGGGAGCCGTGGGAGGGTTTTAATCATAGGATGATATGATCTGATTTATATTTTTTAAAGTTATGCTGGCTGTGGTGTGGAGGATTTTTGGAGCAAAGATGTATCCTTTATTTTTAGTAGAAGCCTACACTCCCTTATCATTCTCAAAGTGTATTTAGATAGAACCCCAAAAGAAGGTAGGTATGTTGCTTATGGAGGGGAAAAGATTGGTAGCAATATATATAGTATCTGTCTATCTATGTATCATCTATCTATCCACATTTCATCTATCTATATCTACCTTTCTATCTAAAACAAACATAAACAAATCATAGCCTGTAGTCAAATTCACCTGGTTCCTTTTCATGTAACTAGAGTTTTATTGGAACAGAGTCATGCTCATTTGTTTATATGTGTCTATGGCTTGCAGAGTGGAGTAGTTACGCCAGTGACAATATAATCTTCAAAGCCCAAAATATTTACTATCTAGCTCTTTGCATGAAAATATTTGCCAACCATTGATCATATACTTTTCTCATCTGTACCTAGATTCTGATTTTCTACAGCACATAAGTCATCATTGCTCTTGTTCTGTCTTCCAGTTGGGTCTCTTAGCTCATCTTCTCCTTGTTTCTCATATATGCTACACTTGACTTCAGTGTACTCTCATCTTTCTTGCCAGTGACTTCATTTTAGTTTCCATACCTCAACCTTTTAGGGCGGTTGAGATCCACATTCTAGCTTTCCTGATGATTCTTCTGACATATTCTAATCTACAGTTTACCCAGGAACAATATATTTCGAATTGCATATATAAACATAGTGGGATTCTATTCTGCCGTTTAACTTCATGAACTTTCAATATTTGAGTAATTCAAAATGTGAGTACATTATTTCCTTTCCCTGCCCCCTTCGTTTCTCACTACATGTACATGATGTGATAAAAAATATATAGTGAATGTTTAAATAAAAATAATTATTACAGTAAAAGACACATTGCCATTAATCCACCCCAAAACACTCCCCCTCACTTCAAACACACTTATCTCATCACTTTCCACTTTCTGAAGCAGTTCTGGGTATCCTCTTTCGTGAGTGTCTTTAGTTGGGCTGTTGTGGCTGCCTTGATTTTGATCGATTCAAAATGTTTGCTTTTCATGGTCATTTTTACTTTGGGGAAGAGCCAAAAGTCGCACAGTGCCAGATCTGGTGAATAAGGTGGATGAGGACACACCATAATGTTTTTATTTGACAGAAATTACCGCATACCAGAAGCGAAGTGTGACACAGAGCATTGTCATGATGGAGGATAAAGTAGAAATGCTTATGAAAGCGGACTTCCAGAACTGCTTCAGAAAGTGGAAAGAACAACGGGATGAGTGTTCAAAGCAAGGGAAAGTATTCTGAGGGAGATTAATTGCAATGTGTCTTTTACTGTAATGATTTTTTTTTAATTTAACCCTTCACTGCATCTTTTGATCACACCTCATATGTCCTTCAACATTCACATTGAGGATAAGGAAATCACACAGCTGGCAGGCATGTAGCTTCAGAGATCTCTTTTATTGGCAGCCATAGAATAACAGTCTCAGAAAGAATAAGTGCTGGTCCTTTCCCCAATATTTCCCACATCTCCTCCTCATGTGCCTAATTTTAAATAATCACCATCATAATTTCTTTTTCTTCTGTTAATGATCATTCTGCTCTATGCTTATGGAACAATAAACATGTCACTTAATTTCTCTGGACCTTAGTTTCCTCTGTAAAATGAGTAAAATCAAATTGTTTCTAGAATTCCTTTTGACTTGCACATTCTCTAATATATTTCTAAGTCCTTTGAAAATAAATCATGCCTTTTACAAAAAAAATGATCCCTGAGCAAATATATAGTGAATATTAAATTAGCTTACTTCTTTTCCAAGCTCCTGGGCAAGTAAAATGTCTGCACCGCCCTCTCATGAAAGTGACACAAAGCTGATGTTCTCCGTGCTTGTGGTGGAATGTAGATTCACTGCCTCCATCTCTTCGGCATGGTTCTGTTAAGCACATATGCTCAGAACTCGCTGGAATCACATCTCCTATCTGTGATTCTTTCAGAAATGAAAAATGTTTGCACCTTGAAACAGCTCCTTTTTCTTCCTGACAGAACAGCTAGGTCTCTGTAAATTCAGGAAGTTACTGTATGTGCCTGCCAAGAGGTAGAGGATTTTGAAAATATTTTAAGTCAGACAGTATTTTCTCACAAATATAGAAATAAAATCCTTAGTTTACAATATGGTATCTATAACGGTAAGGGAAAATAGAGTCAAATGAAAAAGTGGACTTAAGAAAACAAAAAAAAACACCAAAGGAGCCTGAAAGAAGCATTGCACTCATCTTTCTATATTGCCGTAAATGTTTTTTTTTTAATCAGATGGATGTAACAAGTTGATCAGGCTTTATAAGCTTTAAGAAAAGTCGGAACCACTTATATTGAAAAATAGGACTCGGGATGTAAATTATTCACAGTTCATTAGGCTAAGACAAGCATTTCTCAAACATTTCTCTATGCTTGAGAAAAGTGACATATTGAACTCTATTTTACTGTAAGGCTCAAAATGGCAATTAACAGTCTTAAGCTGCATATAAAACCCAATATGAACTGCATTTACAAGAAAATTGTGTGAGAATCAAATTATGTTATCTTTGGTTTGAAGAACTAAGAAATAATTGCCAATAAGTATTCATGTATAGGACCAATTTTTTTGAAACAAGTTATTTTAATTACTACTAGTGTCAGGAGTACGTGAGGGTGATTTTATTAGATTTAATGTGTTTAGTGGAGCTGCCTGACTGTAGCTGCTATTCTTGACAAGACATTAGAATTTATTTTATACTTGCATTGTTCATCACAGACCAATGCTGTAATAAAACTAAATTTATTTTAAGTTACTCTCTTATTTTGCAGTACTGTTTTTTAAAACTTCTGCTAAAGAAATAGAGCTGAATGATGAATTGCATGGCATTATGTTTTAAAGCTGCAGAGCATCTACTGATTCTAGTAAGAAGCAGATAAATGGGTTTAAAAGCTGTGAGCTCCTTCCTGTATTTGTATTAGACACCTTCCTATGTTAGATCATTTGAAGAGTCTTCCTGTAGTTTCTGTGCATTCTCTGCTTTGACATAGCTTCCAGTCATTTGAAGCTTTCTAATTCTTTCTGCACATCCTTACACTGCAAACATACAATTAAAAAATATTTTTTAAGAACAATGAAATGAAAGTCAAAGTGTACATCAATTTACCACAAACAAACAAAATAAAATGGAAACTCTCTTTCACCATGTGCTAAGTTCTCTGAAAATTCACCCAGGAAGAGAGACCATCAGTCTTTGTGGCGAGCAGGTTGAAAATTCAGTATGTCTGAAGTTGACATATATGGACTTGCTTTCACCCCATCTAAAAGGTAACTGCTTTCTCACTCACAGCTATTTTCTCTTTTTAGTCCTTGTAAATTTTCTTCACTCTGAACACCTAAAAGCTTGGCAAACATATACCTAGATGAACGTATTTACTTGCAGCTGTGAAGAGAGCAAAACTCAGAGGGACTATATCTCAATGTTTATATTACCATCATGTAATATAAATTAACACTTTGCAAGGTTTCCATTGACTATTAATTTGCAGCTATTCTACAATGAAAGAGCTTTTAGATGGTCTGGGGGAAAAGTCAGAACCTGAAATAGAAGGAAACCGCAGTTATAAAAATAAATCTCGAGAAAGAAGAGAAAGAAGAGGAATGTTCTAATAATCTTACCTTCATCATAATCTTATTAGCATTTCTAGTGAGTAGTTCAAGTATCAGTCTATGACTCTGTCTCATAAATATGTCAAGAGCAAAGTATAGTTATTTTAATAGTCTGTGTTGGTGGACCATCATGGATTTAATTAAGAGACAACTAGTGTATGAAATATGACACAAAAGCACATGACTTAATGGAGAAATGTTTTACTGCAGGTTTAAATCAGGGCCACAGACTTGATGATGATACAGGCTCAGAAATCCTACTTAAATTTAATTAATGCAGACTGTTCATATAGAGGAAAGGGAAAAAAAATAGCAGACATAAAAAACATTAATGATTTAAGATTCTCAAAGTATACTGCTTTATTTATAAGGTTATGTGAACATGAGTTATTAATAGCTTATTGTTTTAAATTTTATTATGTGAGATATTTAGAATGTAAGCTGTATAAAAGTCTTTTAAAACATTATTTCTAGCCTCCTCATTTTCTGTGGTGAAGTGCCACCTCCTTTACTTGCTAGCAAAAACAGAGTGCAAAGTTGGCCATTTTGATCAGGTAATGGCTAAGGGCAGTGTGATACAAATCTATGTCCTCTCAATAAAAGCCTAGGTGTTATTTCTTTAGCTTAGCCCCACATATGGACAGAACAGAGGATGGACAAAATAGTAGATGATCTCCATATTTCACTGAGTACTCCTTGCTTTTTCATTAGAACCACTGGGTTTGAAAATCCAGTATCTGTTCTATCTATAACTTGACTGTTATCACTGAGAGAAACCATCACCAAGAACCTTATACATCTATTGAAAAAATACAATCCTTATTGCTTTTAAGAATTTGAACAACTTAAGAGGTATAACCTCTTAACATTTACTTCTTAACAGACTTACACTAAGCCACACCCAAGATCACTTGTTTTGATTTTAAGTCAGGTTCATATTTTCTGTTTTGGTTTTCCTTTTTAACTATTCTCAAATTCTTGTTCTTAAGGATATCTTAAGAAAATATTTGAGGGACTCAATGATTATAAATTCTTTCCGAAGTCTTCATAATCTGCAACACCCAGTTTTGGAAATTTGTGCGTGTTCACTCTGTGTCAACATTTTCTTAACATGCCTTTTGCCAGTCGCCCTTTTTAAAGAGTCTGTATAATTCTCGGTGAACCACATTATCTTTTTCTTTATTTGGAACATTAACCATTAAGAGTATTTATTAATGCCATACTGCTGTTTATTCATTTGTGGTATATATTTTACCTTTTGGTAATTGTCATTTTCTTTGACATATCTAAAAAAAAAGGCTTTCATTCACTTTAACTTTTCTACAATTAATTCAATTGGGCTTTATGTCTTGCTTATTTTATTTGTACACCTTATTTGAAACAGCCTATGTTCATTTGAATTTCTTTCTTTATTCCAGTACAGATGTTTCTTTTCTGGTGCACTGTTTCTTGTGGGAAAAGAATGGGTTATTTCTTCTTTTCTTTTAAAATTTTTTTTGAAATCTATTCTTAGCATATGCTTCTTTAGATTGTGCTTTACAATTTGCATATATGGACATTGTTTTATTTAAAAAAACAAAAAGATGGCCTTATGTGATTTCATAAATAATATCCATATTCAAACCTTTACCATTCATTTGTTTGATCTTCAGCTCTTCTAAGATCCAAATGCCACTAGATATGTCAAGTTTTCACTGTTGATTTGAGCAGCTTTTTGAGTTTGTGATTAAGATAACCTTTAAGAAGTTGGTTGTTTAAAGAGGCAGTTAAACAAAATAATCATAGTTCTTATTAACCACTTATTACTTTAAAAAATATTCATTGCAGTTGGACTTTAATAATTAGGGAGCAAGTTTTTAGCAGAAGTCACCTTCCCAGCATGACACTGCCAGAAACCAATTATTCTGCATCATCAAATATCTAATCAAAGCATAAAGTAACACAAAGTAAGGTTGGAATGAATATTTTTAAGTGATCTAAACATTATAGGACAAATATCAAATGGTTGCAGTTCCAATTTTTTAAATGTATAAAAGGAGTTTTAAAGTATGATTTGATATATTGATCAATAGCACAATAACTCCTCTAACATAATCCTGTTTTAGAAAATGGTCAAGTCCTGAGTTTCTAACATGCCTGTCATCTGTCTCCTGCATCTGCATAAATTATGTAAAAGTTCAATACATTGTTATTTCACTTTTCATTTTTTATTAATCACCATGGACCTTATCTTCCTCATCTGTAAAATGAAGGTAATAATAGTATTTATCTTATAGAGTTGTGTAAAGACTGAATGAGATAATCAGGGCTGTACTTGACATCCAGTGGCTAAGAACAGTGTAAGCACTCTGTCACTCTGAGGAGTAAATATAACACTTGAATTTAGACTTTTATAGAGTAACCAATAAAGAACATAATAGGCTATACAACTATAATTTTCACAGGAAGGGATAAAATAGAAGGAGTAAGGAAACCTCAAACAATTTTTAAAAAGACAAAAAAATGAGGAAAAAAGAAAACATGAAACAAATAGAAAATGCAAAGAAAAAGACAGACGTGAATCCATTTAAATTAGTGATTAAAATAAATAGGCTAAATATTCCATTTAAAAGATATAGTTTTAAAAAATTCAGATAATTGGAAGTTACAAGATTAGATTCACACTTAAAACATAAGGGAAAGGAACAGTTTAAATTAAAGGAAAAAGAAACTACGAAAATAATATTTTAAAAGGTGATAAGTTATTTTTACAGTATACAATTTTTTTAGGGCAAAAAGCATTTCTAGGTATACCTGAATGGTAAAGTTTCAATTTACCAGGTGTATATAATAATTCTAATCATATGTATCTATTAACATTTTTAAACCTATAAAGGAAAAACTGACAGAATTAGGAGGAATTGATAAATTCACCAAAAAAAACATGTAAACATCTAGAAGAATTGAGCAAAATAATTAACAATCTCAAATTGGTTCATTCAACAAATATTCATTGAGTACTTATTAAGGACCAGACACAGTGTAACATACATGTGGCATGTAACAAAACAGGAAAAGAAAATCCTAATCCTTACAGAAATTACTTACCAAGTCTGACAATTAAGCTTGTGAACTTGTTGCAACAATGTTGCTTACCTTTTTTTGATATCAGAGGGATTATTCATTATGAATTTGTACTAACTGGACAAACAGTTAACCAAGTTTACCGTTTTAAAGTGCTGAAAAGGCTGCGTGAAAAAGTTAGATGACCTGAACTTTTCGCTGACAATTTATGGCTCTTAGATCACAACAACATACCAGCTCACATGGCACTGTCTGTGAGGGAGTTTTGAGCCAGTAAACAAATAACTATTGGAACACCCTCCGTACTCACCTGATCTGGCCCCCAATGACTTCTTTCTTTGCCTGAAGATAAAGGAAATATTGAAAGGCAGACATTTTGATGACATTCAGAACATCAAGTGTAATATGACGACAGCTCTGACGGCCATTCCAGAAAAGGAGTTCCAAAATTGCTTTGAAGGGTGGACTAGACGCTGGTGTCAGTGCATAGCTTCCCAAAGAGAGTACTTCGAAAGTGATCGTAGTGATAATCAGCAATGAGGTATGTAGCACTTTTTCTAGGATGAGTTCACGAACATAATTGTCATGCCTCGTATAGCATGTGGTACACGTGTTGTATTTCATTACAGAGAAAAAGAACGAGCCTCAGAAATTCTGAAGGAACAGCCCAGAGTTTTCATAGGATTCCCAAAGTAGCACTTGACCTTCTCCTCAAACAAAAACAAGATTAAACTCCTGTCCCTGATATCCAACTGATGAATTCATCTCTTCTGCAAAGACCTTCAAAGGTACCTCATGACATGTTACAAGCTGGAACTCCATGTCACACAAATGCTGTATTTGGAATCTGGGCTCTATCATTTGCTCATTAAGTAATCTTGGGAAAATTTTAACTTTTTCTTGCTTCAGTTTTTTTCCTCTGTAAAGTGGAAAAGTAACAGCACGTGCTTCATTGATTACTAGTCACTCACAGATAATAGAAACTATTTTAATTATAGTGATAATTTTAACATACCTTAAGTGGAGTTTTCTAAATTTCAAGGGATTACCCTATATATTATCTTATTTCAACTGCACAAGAACCATCAGGATATGTTTATATTTTCCTGTTTACAAACTTTTGTTTGGATGATCATTTTGCTTGTCAGATACTTCAAGGGTTATGTTTGCCTAATATAATAATGATATATTTACCATTTTTTTGAGAATGCTTTCTATGTGTCAGGTACTGAGATAAGCATTTTACTTTACCTCATTTAATTTCTTCATCTCATTTAATCCTCACCATAACTAACAAACCCAATTTTAAAAACAAGAAAATCCAATGTTGATGTGGGTCCTAGAAACATATTTTCATACACTGCCTTGGGCCTATAAACTGTAAAATATTTTAGATGACAATCTTGCAAAAGAATTCAATAAATTTATATTTTGAGTTAACAATGCTACTTCTAGAAATGTATGCAAAGAGAATAAAAAAAAAGTGAGCAAAGGTCTAAATATCAGAATTTCTTCCAACGTTGTTTATTTTACCAAACTGGTGAAAGTAGCTTGAAAGTCCAAAAATATGTGAAATATTAAAAATTATGATACATTCATTTTAATTCTATGTGGCTATTTAAAATACAGTTTTTAGAAAAATTAATAGAACAAAAATTATTAATGATTTAAAGTTAAGTTCAAAAAGAGATTACAAAATGTCATATGCATTATAATTATAATCATAAACCTGTATAGACAATTAAAAATATAAGACTGAAAGGAGGTATACAGATGTGGAATACATACATGTATTTATATATTGCTTATTTACAATTTTCAAATTTTCAATAATTAGCACATACAATTTTTGAAATAAAAAATCATAAAAGCTAGAAAAAAGAAGAATATTTGACAAGAGATAAGCCAATTCTTCTTAAGGAACGTTAATTGAAAGTCCTGTCAAATTAATGGTTATAACAGTCAATGAAAATAATATAAGTTGAAATAATCAGGAGACCATTCATAAAGCAAAGATCCATACCACTGCATCCCTTTTCAGGATTTCATTGGAGAACAAAAAGGGACACTGTTCAGAATCATGTGCAAATTCCAAATACAAACAACAGAGTATCTGAGTTATGGAAATTATGGCCACATCCATGTAAGATGAATATTTTTATATTGTAGTCAATTATTTGTGCCAAACCACAGTGGAGCTTAACTCTGTAGTTATGTTAGGCTCTCACTGTTACCCAAGCACTATGCTCACTACTGGAAACCAGTGAGGTCCCTGCTTTCAAGAAGCTCCCTGTTGGTATGAGAGTGCCATGTTTCCAAAAGTGTGGTCTGTTGTCAATTGCATCAGAATCACCTGGTTGGTTCTTCTTAGAAATGCAAGGCCTCACTCCGGAGATTTGCTGTTTGAGACAGGAACCGTCATTCATAAGAATTTCTTTAGATGCTTCTTATACATACTAATGTTTAAGAACGACTAGTGTGGAGGGGAAATTATGAGCTTTTCAAATCAAACAGATTCAGATTTGAATCTTGACTACTCTTTGTACAGTGCCTTTTTATAATACAATTTAAATTCTGCCATCAGCACCAGGCTACAACTATAGTATGATAATTATTGCTTAACTGTAGCTATCGTTTTTTCTTGCCTTGATTTTTTTGACCATCCCTTCCTTCTTGGAATTTTCTTTTCTTTTGAGTTCTGAGACCAGACAGTGTTCATGGTTCTCTTGTCTCTCTGCCATGCATTCTTAGTATTTGTTACTTATTAACTAACTTACTGTGGGTAAAATAATTAACTCACTGAGCCTTAGTATCTTTGTTAAACAAACAAAACACCACCAACAACAAAATCATCTCATAGATTTGTTGAAGATTAAATGAGACAACGTATGATAAGAGCTGTAACTGTCACACAACTGGGACTCAATAAATGTTAACACTTGTTATTATAAAAGCTATAATAGAGATAAACACAAGATGCTATGGGAACCCTTGGAAGAACTGGAAGTAAAATGACAAGAGGGTCAATCCGAAGATCTCCTGAATGATGTCACCCTTTAGCTGGTTGAGTCTTGATGAATAAGTAAAAGTCAATCAAGAGAAAGATTACTGTAAAACAAGCTAGATTAATATCTTAACTAAATTGATCAATCAACTTCATCAAATAATCGGTCAATTTGCATAAACAATTAGTTGACCCAATTAAACATTTGATTTACTATTCCATAATTTTTCATGTAAAAATATTACATTTGTTCTCCTGAGTTACATTTTTAGATTTAGATTCATAGAATTACTTTCCCTTGAAAAGAAAATGATATGAACTGTAATATTACATTTAACTGAATATAAAAATAGCTGCTTTAAACAACTGAATACATTAAATTGGTATAGATGGAAAATAGTGGAAATTGCTTTACAAAGAACATTTTATCTCCAACCATTATCAGCTACTGGGAGCTTTTTTGCACTGCATTTTAAATAATAATCATACAAAGAATTGCAAGAAAATGTTAATATGGTGTTCTGTGTGCCTTTCTACATATAGTGAAGCAAAATATCTCTATTACCTTTGAAAATTATGGAGAAATAATTTCCTCATTTGATTTTCCTGTACAACTGCATGAGCTGATCTCCCAATGACCTATTAGCTAGCTTCTCTCCATGGGTTACTTCTAATACTTTGCAGCCACAGGCTTCGAGTCACTTTCTTACTACAACTTGAGACTATTTAGGAACTCGAGATGCATTTAGAAGCACAAAATACTTCAAATAAAGTTTAGCTTCTGTTCATTATACAACCAATTCAGACAATTTTGGAAAGCCTAACATTAAAATCTTAACATGAGCTTTCTATTGTGCATTAATTAAGACTCTTAAAGTTACAAGGAACATAAAACACATCTCAAATTTGCCTAAAACAAAACAGGGAATTTGTTAGTTCTCATAATTGAGAGGTATCAGAATAACTCATTTCAGATTAGGCTTGATCTAACAGCTTAATTACTTTGAGCTTATGCTCTGTTATGCATAAAAATAAGCTGAAAGAGCTTTATGTAATTTTAATTTTCCTAATAATCCATAATAAATACCTATGTGGACTGTTTCTAAGAAAAATCACCAAGTGGGGCCTGTAATTTCTGTAATCCTAATATGTAGTATTTTTTTCTTCTAATTACAAGAGAAGATACTGATATTACAATCTCTGATTTTGGATGGATCCTTTCTATAATAGATCCACAAGTGTCCCCTGAGCAGAATGAACATAGTCCTTTATCAGGATCCTACCCACCGTAAAAGGGTTCTCACTTAAAATTACATTTTTTGTTGTTGTCATTGTTTAATTCTAATAGAATGTAGTAATGGATTAAGACTTAAGGAAATTAAGACAAAGAATTTTTGTGAACGGATCATGCCATCCAGTTGCTTCAGAAGAGTTTGTAGAAAGAAATAATAAACTAAGGAATTCTCTCCTGTTTGCTGAGGCAGTTGTATGGAAATGCATGACAGAACCTTGGCTCTTGGTGCTCATTCTGTGGTCCGTGCTCATACCAGTTTAGGGATATGAATCCCTTGGAAAGTGGAAGACTCTCCTTATGGGTAGAGAATTGAAAGTGCTAGAAGTAATATCTAAATATTGTTTAAATATTGTATTTCATGGGGAATAAAAAGGATGTGAACCTTTTGCACAAATTTCTATTTCTTTGTGAGAAGAAAATGATGGTATTTCTATTTCTGAAAATCCAATTGGAGCTCATATTAGTGGAAGAGTCAACAAACCCATTCCAAAATAAATATGGAAGATTAAAAATCTATAAATACTCAGATTAACTTTGAAAAAGGCCACCAAGTCCTGCACATTATGACATGACAGAGGGACATAGTAATATGAATACAATCATTCTGGTATAGGTAGTAACGATTAGGCCGTATCAAGTAACACACCATTATTTTTGCCGTATTCTGTTCTTTAGAAGTCCAGCCCACACTCAAGAAGAGAAGACTTAAGCAACATCTTTTGAAGGTAGGAGTATACAATAATTTGTGGAGATATCTTAGAAACTATCAAAAAGGAAACAAACAAAATGAACAGGCAGGACACAAAAGGGGACGTTTACATGACTAATAGGTGTATGAAGAGGTGGTCAGACTTATTAGTCATCTGAGGAATACAAATTAAAGCGACAAATATCACTTGACATCCATCAGAATGGCAAAAATTTGTAATTCAGGTAACACCCAGTGCTAACAAGGATGTGAGGCAAAAAGAAGTTTTAGGAACAGCTAAAGTGATTGTAAATTATTTCATACATTCTGGAAAGCAAACTGTCAGTATTTGACCTTTCTGGAAGAACACATATATTCTTTATCCCTGAGATCTCATTCTTGGTTCTGTATTTCAGAGAAAGTCTCACCAAGTATGGAAGTGGACATGTATAAGGACGTTCACGCCAGTGCTGTTTGTGTTGGTGGACAGTGGGAAATAGGTTTCAGTGCGGTGCACACTGGGCAGCAGTAAGAAGAAACAGATTATATGTACGTACAGCAAAATTCAGAATTCTCAAAAAAAATTCTTAAAAACAAAATTCAAAAATATTGTATAATTTATTAGAAAGTTAGAAAGCTATATAAACATAAAATAGTTCATATTTTAAAATAATACCTATATGTTTTAGGCTATATATCAAGCACATTCTACTTGGAGCTTGTAGTTGTTAAGAATGATAGTGCATATAATGGAAGATGGGAAAAAAATAAAAGTTAGAGGACTTGCATATACTGATACTAAAACTATGCAAAATACTGAGGAGCATGGTGAAAATGATGGGCTTTCTGAGATTCAATGAAGTATGCATGTGCGCACACACACACACACACACACAAACACAAAACAATTTAAGTAGCCACTAATAGGATGGCATATTGAATTAAAGAAAATCCCCATGATGAATATTATCCATCCATTAGAATGATGTTTATGAATAATTCTTCATGATTTTTTTGATGGTAAGTGAAAAAATTAAGAAATTAAATAGGCTTAGAGGGAATATGCAAGTAAAATATGTATATGCATAAATACTGAAATTCGTAAAAATCTTAGCAGTAGAATTTAAATTACTAAGGAGTTTAATTTTTGTTAAATTAATCTTCAATCTAGTTTGTTTTCTAATCTTTTTTGTAATGAGCATAACATCCTTATAATCATGAGAACATATATCCTTTGAGGTCAAGTATCCTGTCCATCCTATAGAGGTAAACTGAGGTAAGCTTGAACTACCAGAAATTGAGGTTATTCAGGCATAGCAGAGAAATTGCAATTTGGGAAACGCATGCTGTAGCAAGCTACAAGCGAGTCCATTGCGAGTTTGGGGTGGGCTGTATTTATGAGCAAGGAGTGCAGAGAGGGGGAGTCCTGCCAGAGTCTAAGCAGTAAGTACATTGGCTTGAGGATGGGGAGGGGTTCTTGGCGGATGTTCACTAGTCAGGAGATAAGTCTCAGTCTCTCGTAGATCAGGCATTTTCCGGAAAATCAGTCTCTCGTTCTTAAGTTCCGTCCTAAGGGAGCATGAATGAGATTCGCCATTTCATATCCTCTGATTCCAGTTTAGATTGAAATCCTTTCACCATTCCTTTTAAAAATTAATTAATCAGAACTCCTGGTTTCAGCTCCGACATGTAAATAGTCCGGAAGACATCACTCTTGAACTTACAAAAACAAAAATGGTGGACAAACTGAAAATCAACTATTTTTCTTAGAACCATCAGAGAATCCTATTTCATGGGCCTGAGATTTCTTGACACCATCATCTTTATATCAAAGAACTGATGTGTAAGTTAAATGAAGCACTGAAGTAAATAGTAATGATTATAATAACATTAGCAGCAGCACCTACTATTACACAAACACATAGTATATGCTAGCACTTCACATGTATGCCTTTCTTTTATTCTTATAAGTTTCCTTGTGAGAATGGTATTATTGTTTCCAATTTTTGATGGGAAAACTGATAGGTTTAGAAACTACCAAAATTACAGAGTTAGCAAATACACAGCCAAATGAGATCTGCCTGGCTTCCAAATCCTAGCATTTTTCATGGTACTAGAAAGTCCATAAAAATGTAAAGTACTAGGGCCCAAGGCATGAGTCACACACATGATGTTGAGTGTTCACAGAACAAGAGTGTGAGTAATGACTCTGAATATGAGTCTGGTGATCCACCTACAAAACACTTCTGCGTGACTGCAGTAATGCAATGTTTTTAAGGGTATTCATATTTGTGACATATTTATCTAATTTATATTTTGCACAAATCAATGTGAAATTTTGTGTGCATTTTTTTAACATTCACCAACTAATCATGCCAAATGGGAGAAGGCAACCCAGAAGTGTACTCACTTGCTTACAGGATAAAGATTTATACTTTATCATTTATTTATTTGCAAGTAGATAATTGAGAGGCTCTCAGTGTTAAATTGTTTGCACTCTGTTAAATGATTTGATGCTGATGGGCCCCAGATGTCCTGAGAATGTTCCCACACCCCTGATGGCGCCCTCCATACACTCATTACTGCTTTAGCATGGCTGAACATATTTGCAAATTCTAGGTCACCATCTGCAAAGATGTTATGTTGTGTCTATTTCAAATAAAAAGTATATATGTATATTACAAATAATATGATTCCCTTTGAAAAATGTCATATTAGAGTATAAGGATCATCAGTTATCTTTGTGGTTAAGAGCCCCAGCGTAAGTGTCAGACAGATCTGCTGACAGCCTCAGCTTTTCTATATATTAGTTGTGTGACTGAGAATTCACATAAAGTCTCTGAGCCTCGGTTTTCTCATCTGAAAGATAGGAATAATAGTACCTCCCCAGGATGTTGTAAGAATTAGAGATAAGGGACCAGTGCTGAGCACATAATAAATGATTAATAAATGATTGGTTTTGTCAGAAAACTGGCAAAGCAATTTTATAAATCTTAGACAAGTGTGTTTAATTTCTCTGCAAACCGTATTTTCCTTAAACTACTCCCTTCTGAGATGTATCTATTTTCCCCGAGAAAAAATGGATGTGAAATTCAGGAATCACATAAACGTGATTTCTTACTAAAATTTTTCAGCCGCCATTTAACATAGCATTGCTTACTTGTTGTCGAATTTAACATAAAGGAGTTCCAGATATGAAGAAAAAGTAAGAGAGAGTCTCCTCATTTGGGGCCTAAGAGGTGATGGGGAGAGAAAGTGATGGGAGTGTTTGTGAGATATGCTTTTTTTCACTTCCAATAGGGACTCTGTGAGAAGGCCCAACCAACTGGGTATGCAGACACACCTAACCAAACCTGGTACAGAGTGGTTAGCAGGAGGTTAGCATAAGGAGGAACTTCCAGCTCAGCTCTTTTGGACTGACCTAGACTCTGTGGTGTGGATGGGACTCAGAGAGTGACACTGCCTTCTCTGAATTGAAAGCCTGTGAGCATACCAGGCCAGGTGACTCTGAGGCAGAGTCTGGGGTTATTGTGCCGGGAGAGGGGGCTGAATGAAAAATGAGACAAAAAAGATTCAGGTGGTCCAAGAGCTGCAGAGGGGCTGAGTTAACCCTCCAGCTGAGACAAGAGGCACTACAACATCAGAAATGACAGACTTCTGTCACTAGTACCCACAGGATAATCAGTAACCAGGTAGACAAGAGACATCATGCCCGAGTCCTGACAAGCAGCCAACCAACATGAAAAGTCATCTAAGACAGTTCTTCATTGAAGGACGTGGGCATAGCTAAAAGCCTGGATTTTGCATGCCAGCTGGGCTGCTACAAGTCTGATGGTGCAATTTGCACATTAAATTACCCACCACCATCTATGCTTTCTTCATTCAAGTTGTGCAAGTGTGTTGGTGAAGTAATCTGAATTTGACACCAAGAATCTTATAAGTACAGGCTTATCTAGTGTTTAAAATTTTGGGAAGTAATTGACCAGTAAGAGATATTTTAGACCCTCAAGTTTGCTTTGGTTCCACGTAAATTGAGTAGCACTCTACTTAATTCAGTCCAGGAAGCTAACAAAATGCAAACATTGACTTCAGATAACTTCCACATATTAACATAATAGTAAGATATAATAATATATGTAGTAAAATTTGTAATATATATTTTATAGCATATATGCATATATACTATATTATATATGAATATGTATTGTATAACATCATCATCATCATCATTATCAGGCTTACTCTAAGACACAAGGCTCTGTTCTTGGGCCACACAGGTAAATAAAGCATAGCCGCAGCTCTTGAGAATTTCCTTGGAGAACAGGTTACCATATTCCAAATGGAAGTTGGAACCAAGGCAGGCCTGTCACATAGGAGCTGAAGTCACGAAGGACATGCTGCCACAGGCAGGGTGAGGGCTGGGGAAGAAATGTCCTAGAATTCACAGCTAAGCTTTTGCTCTCCTGTTGAACATAAACAATTTTACGGAGTACCAGAATCAGACCATTGTGTGATTGTGACAAATCAAGACAAAAACAAGACATATGTGTACAGACAAAACAAAATATTGTCACACCACAAAAATAGACCAAATATCCTATCCTGGCTAATACAAGTATCTACTGCTTCACTACCAACCAAAACTTTACCTTCATTCCATTCTTCTCACCTTCTAGATAAGAAGTATTAAGCAAGATGCCTAATCATAGAATCACTTCTGCTTCTCTTAATATCCAATGCAGAATAAAGCCCCACTCCCTTAAAGCCTCCCCCAAATCACCTAACCCCAAACAAATCCTAAAACAAGTCGCTTCTAACACCTTCTTACTGACATGCCCCATAAGTCAACAATGCAGCAAGTCAAACCTACTTAGGTCAAATACATGCACAGGTGTGTTCCTGGTGCTCTCTGGCTAAAGGGAAATGACACCACTTTGCCTCTTTCTTTTGAAATTCATGGAATTTAAAACCCTTAGACCTATAAATACTGAGACTATGTGGTCCAAACTCAACTATACATACAAAAATTTTACAATATCCTTGATATATTATTATATGCCTTTGAATAAACACCTCTGGTATTAAAAACATATTTACCCAATAAGGAATCCTAGTCACTTATTAGTACATAAATAACTATAATTAGTAGGAAATTATTACTTATATCGAGCCCAAATCTACAATTCATTCTGTCAAGGCTCTGCTCTCTTAACTCGTGCACAGTGAGACGAATCTCTTTTCTGTGTCACATAGATTCAAATCTTTTAACACAGCCATTACAGTCTCATGTTTTCTCATTTTCAATTTCAATATCATCAGTATATCAACAGTTGTTTTGACTATTGATCATCTCCACGGATTTGCATACTCTATACAATCCCAGTTCTCTAAACGTAGTCTTGTTTGTCACTGTCTCTTTTAAGAACTGTAGGTCATAATTGAGAACAGTATTTCAGATAGGGACTAATCATTGTACAGCCTCTACCTTGGTTTGGATCTGTACCTTTTGTTTATTGCCCTAATCCAAAAGAGCATTAAAGAGTCTATAGCAATTTTACCACATTGTCGACTCCAGTAGATGGACCGAATGGATTCTAGAGCCAGCCTACTTCTTTTCCTTTCCCTGCTATCTTATGGTTTATCAGCTCTGTGACATTTATTTGGCCAGTTATTTAAAATTTCCATGTTTCAGTTTTGTATCAGTAATTGGGGATAAAAATGATACCTACATCATAGTGTGCTTATGATGAGTTAATGTAAGTAAAATAGTTACAAATGTATTTTTCACAAAGTAAGTTCTGTATAAGTGTTTTCTCTTACTGTGTGCTATTTCTTTAAAGCACATCTTTGTATCTATAATTTTGCCTATTCTTGGTTTGTTTTGTGTCTTTTAACCTTAAGTGTTTAAGTTTATAATTATCCTTCTCAGATTTTATTTTTTAGGTTTGACTCATAATTCTACCCTTTTGAAGACATTCTTAACTTTGAGTCTCTAACTTGCTTTATTCAATATCCATCCCAGTTTTATGTCACCTCAAAATGAGATAAATTATTTACTGAAGACGATGAACATATATTTGAGTAAGAGAGACATGAGAGCAGAGGCATTTAACATATCCTTAGGCATTTTGTTCCAGATTAATGGATTTATTAGCAATATCCTTTGTAAATGGTCATTATAGAAATTGCGAATTTACCAATGGTACAATCACCCAGCCCAAATTTCTTCATTTTTAAAAATATATTATAAAAAATTCTGTCAAATGAGTTTCTGAACTCTAGACATAGCCTTTAACACAACTCTGAACCAATATATAGACATGCTATTAAAAATAATGTATTCATCTGGCGTAACTTAATCACAAAATTTCATGCTGTTACTTCTTTAAATCTTCATAGGTATACCATTTTATCATTTTATAATATTTTCGGTCACAACATCAACCTCGCTGGCTCATAGGTGTCACTAACTTTATCCTGGTTTTGAAAATCAGAGCAATATATGGTAATCTTGATCATTCACTATAGCTGCTATTTGACATAGCTTTCCATACATTGCTAACATTGGCTTATCAATTTTATCCAAACACAATGAAAAATCAATAAGCTTTTCATTGAACTCTATAAACAAATGTTTGAAAGGAAAAGTTTGAGAACAGAGCCCTTTGAAATTACCAGATCACAACCTTAAGAGATGGCCACTCATATCTATCTATATTCAATCAATTAAGTGTCCCAATTAACTAGGTTTCATGTCAGTGACTTTCAAACTTTTTGACAGTGCATCTCACTGAGAACCATATCCTTGATTTGATTCCCCTTACAAGGGCCAGTTTTAATAGGCCTTTGTTATACAAAACCATTCTCCTGTTTACCTGTTACATTTGGGGGTTAAAAAGCCATTACCTTTCTAACTCTATGAAAATGCTGACGTGTGGACTCTATCTGACCCTTTTCATTTCTGCTTGCAAACCAGCCAACGCTTTGTTGTGCTTCTCTCATTTTTGGAATGCTTTGCGAAATGAAACCAAGATTAACCCTAACACATCCTGGCATTCCGTTTCCCAATCTCTTCTCCTGGAACTCCCAGTCCATTAGGTATTTGCTTGTCTTCCAAAATATTGCAGGCAACAGGTTGAACAAATATTTTGTGACTTCGTAAGTCACCAGCTTTCCAGCTTGCAATAATAGTTTCTTTCCTGTCAACGAAACAGTAAGCAGATGCTATGTATTTGAGTGCAATTTAAGTTCATGTTGTAGCAGAACTCTAATGCTGGTGACCAGTTTCTGAATCATTCAGTAATGGCCACATTAGGCTACAGTGGCTTCAAGCCACAGTGGTTATTTTTTCATGTAGGCTATGTGTCCAATGCAGGTGAGCTAAGGACTCTGCTCCATCTGCCCTCTTTCAAGTACCAGGCCATAGGGGGACACATCTCTGACAATTAGTGAGGTGGCTTTTAAAATTTGGCCCAGGAGGTCACATGATAACTCCTAATTTCAAAGGAGGTAGGGAAGTAAAATCATAGAATGTGCCCAAAAGGAGGACACACAAAATATTTGTGACTAGCCTTAACGATTGTCACTTTTTATGTGTGCTTCTGGCTGGACACTGTATTAAACACTGTACATGTTTTCTTATTCAATTCTCAGAATAACTGTAAGTTGAAAATCAGTATCCATTTTTTTTTTATCATGAATAAACTGAGACATGATGAAGGGGAAAAATACATATTAGTAAGTGGCAGAACCAAACATGGATACTGAATTTGTCTCCAGTGCTGGGGCCCTTAGTCAATGAAATAGAGTGAAAAAAACAACGAAATAAATGTAGGACCGCCTGACCTTGGCTATCTTCTCTGGAGGTATTTATTGCTTAACTCCTTCAGGTATTTGATGCCCTAAAGTGATCTTTTCATTCTTTTCCAAATATCTTCCCAAATATTATTGTTCACCGGCCCTTCTGCCAATATAGTATTAATGAGATTAGGCTAAAGTACTGCAACAAGTAGACACTATAATATTTCTCAATGTAGTAGAAGTTTATTTCTCATTCATGTAATAGTACAGGTTTTTATTACTGTTTATCAAATGTCTGTCCTTTAGACATTGATTTTGGGATTATTGGGGCCCTTGGAGTCTTGATGTTATCTTTATTCTATAGGACAAGCCTCATCCAGAAGTTATATGCATCAATCTTGCTCATATTCTATTGCAAATATTAATCATATGGCCATATCCAGCTATAACAAAAGCTAGAAAATGTAGTCTTTAGCTGGAAAGCTGCCTCCTAGCTATGACTCTGTAACTATAGAAGAGAATAATGAAGATTCTGGATAGTTAACTCTCTCTTATACTCACATATACACAGAACACACACACACACACACACACACACACACAAATGCATACACACATATACTACCACATCCTGTCCCATCAAAATCTGCCTCCAGGGAAGGCTGATATTAATCATTTATACCTTAATATATATTTCATTCAATACCTCTTCTGAAAGGTTTTCCTTGGGAAATTCTTATATTCCAATCTTAGATATATTTTTCAAAACCTCTTAAATCAGGACTCCTGGTTAAGAAACTTGGGAAGTGCTGGTTTAAAAAACAGAAAACAGGTTTTATTTTCCCCAGAGGATTTTTCACAACTTTTAAATGTATTAACACATTATAAATCTTTAAGTAATGAATATTATATGTAGGTTTTCCCCAAAGTAATTGACAGCACAAATCCCTTTTTCAAGAATAGCTTTTGTCATTGAGAGTTACTAAGGTGCCTAGGGCACCCGGTTTTGGAAATACAGGTTTAGAAGCATTTAAAACTCTAGTGAGCTTGAGTAAATCAAGACCTGGGTTGGTTCCCAGTCCTAAAATGATAACACATAGGGGGATACTTCTCTACCTGTGTATAAAACTAGTCTTCTCTAAACTCGTGCCTGCCATTTTGCAATAGATCACTCTGGAAAGAGGTGCCCCAGAGTCCTGACTCTCTGAACTGTAGAATACCTTCTGCTCTGACAGATGGGGGCCTGACAAGCTGTTGTTGCCATCAATACAATGCAAATGCAACTCTCATCACAGCTTTGAACAGTGTTCTTTTATGGCACCCGAGGACTGGTCTGAGGCCCTCAGGAGCACTACCAAAGGAGTGGATGTCCTCATTTCTGTGAAGTCCCCACCCCCTCCTGTGCTCCCTATCTGGAGCCAGATAATAAAAATAATCCCCAAAACAAACAAAAGATTTTGCTTGTTGGCCAAATTTCAGATCAATAGAGCAGTTGGGAAGGAGCCAAGATTCAGAAGCTTGCATGGTGAGAGAGGCTATAGATCATTAAAGATGAGCAGAGCCATAAAACACCAACACAGTTGGCACAGCGAACTGCAGTGCTTTGGCAGGCTGTGCAGGGAGACCACAGACTGCATGTTCCTGGAAGCTAGCACCACCCTCTGCAGGCACAGTATGGGGGAGGCCTTCTTACGTCCCCTGCACGGTGCTCAGGGACCCACTCAGGGGGGCTGGCGGCTCTACCCCCTGGATGATGGAGGCTGCAGGCTGCACAGTACTTGTCAGAAACAGTCCATTTACATAGCAGCACTTAAACATCAAGACCAAAGGTCCCTTTCACACTTCTCCTGCCTGGAAAAAGTTGGCAAATAACAGTTTAATATCTTGAAGATGTTGTTAGAAATCATAGCCTTATAAGCCTAGATAAGTCTTTAATACATATCATTATTGATTTGCTGGAAAATGGCAATTTCCAGGTAGGGATAAGTTATTATTCATTTGCTAAAATAAACGTATGGATGAATATATAAATGGTGGGTAAAATCTTTCTGAAATCCAACTTTGTATTACAGATAAGTAGATTGAAAATCTATGCCCATGAAGGCTCAACCAGAATTCTCTGGTTGTTACCCCTTACTTTAAGCAAACACTAAATTTCAAAATTAATTATTAATCTACAAAAAAGAGGTGGAAGTTGTTTACCAACAGGTTGTTTTCTTTACAAAAAGATTTGCCATGAGATTACTTTAAAAAATTTTAGGTACAATTTACATAGAGCAAAATGTATGATCTTAGGTGACCAATTTGATGTTGAGTGTTATCACTAGGTCATTCTTTTTTATTGTTGTGTAGTATTCCACTGTATGAATGAATTTCCTATAAATGGACACTTGAATTATTTCCTAGTTTGGTTTATTATAAGTAAAGCTGCTAAAACATTCTTTTATTTATTTTTATTAAGATATAATTGACATATAATACTGTATTAAAGTGTACAATATGGTTTGCTATATGACCATATGTGAAATGATAACTATACAAGTTTAGTTAACGTCCCTCACCACACATAGTTACAATTTTTTTTTCCTGTGATGAGAACATTTAGAAACATTTTGTACAAATCTTCTTATAAACATGTTTTTATTTCTCTTAGGTAAAAACATAGGAGTGTATTTCCTACCTCAAAGGTTTGGTATGTGTTTAACTTTCAAATAAACTGTCAAGTCGTTTTCCAAAATGGTTGGGTATAGGAGAGTTCATGTTGACCCATAAGCTCACCAATAATTTTAGTAGTCAGTTCTAGTAATTCCAGCAAATGTGAAGTGTACCTCATATGTTTTTAGTATGCATTTTCTGACTACTAACAGCGTTGAATACCTTTTTTGTGCTTATTGGCCATTCATATATATTCTTTTTACTGTAGAGTTATTTTTAAAAGGCTTCTGTAAGAAATATATATATATAATCCTTTTATATCTCTAGCACATAGTAGGTACTCAATATATGTCCACTGAATTAAATAGAATGCTCTCCTAGAGCTTTCAAAACATGATATGATTTTAAAATTTATTTGTATAAATATTTATCATTATGTAAACTGAGACATATTTACAAAGTTTATGACAAATTTATGAGTTGAGAAGTAGGTATGTTCTCTGCCAACTTAGCATATATTGTTATAAAATCTAGTTTATAACAAATTTATTAGAACATATCCAATTGATTCCTATTTGACAAAGTACTTTCTAGGTTAATGTGTAATGGAATCTCTACATTTTTGTCATGAAAATATAAATGTGTTGAATCAAAAAGCTATGCACTTATTGCAGTATTTTTTTAAAACAAAATTTGGAAACTCCCTTTTTAGGATTTATTTTTGTGACAGTTAATGAGTCTACTCTAGAAAACATTGTTTTAGACCAAAGAATTATCTACTAGCTTTCCTTTTTCATCATAAAATTCAAAATAAATTATCTCAGTTTCCAAATATCATACCTATATTTTTTAAATTTTAATTTTTTTATGTTCAATATTATTTTATAATAATTTCAGGTACACAGCATAGTAGTTAGACATTTATGCAATTTAAGAAGTGATTCCCCCTGACTAGTACCCATCTGACACTATACCATGGTAATAGTTATTACCATATTATTGACTATACTCCCTATGCTTTACTTTACATCCCCATGATTTTTGTAACTACCAAATTGTACTTCTTAATCCCTTTCCCCTTCTTCACTCACCCCTTCAACCCCATTTCCATCTGGCAACCATCAAAATGTTTTCTATATTGATGAGTATGTTTCTGTTTTGTTTATTTATTTTTCCTTCAGATTTCACATATAAGTGACATCACATTGCATCTGTCTTTCTCCGTCTGACATACTCCACTTAGCACAGTACTCTTCAGGTCCATCCATGCTGCTACAGATGGCAAGAACCCATTCCCTTTCATCACTGAGTAATATTCCATTGTATACATGTATCACTTCCTTTTTATCCATCCACCAATTGATAGACACCCAACCTGCTTATAATCTTGGGCATTACAAATGATGATGCAATGACCATATGGATGCATGTGTCCCCTGGAAGTAGTGTTTTGGGTTTCTTCGGATAAGTGCCCAGAAGTGGGATTACTGGGTCCTTCTTTGTCTCTTTTCATAGCCTTTGTTTTAAAGTCTATTTTTTCTGGAACAAGTGTTGCTACCCCAGCTTTTATTTATTTTTTTCCATTTCCATTTTCATGAAATAACTTTTTCCATCCCTTTACTTTCAATCTGTATGTGTCTTTCAATCTGAAATGAATCTCTTATAGGCAGTACATGTAAGGGTTTTGTTTTCTTATCCATTCTTGAGCTGCTGCTGCTGCTGCTTCTTCTTCTTCTTCTTCTTCTTCTTCTTCTTCTTCTTCTTCTTCTTCTTCTTCTTCTTCTTTTTTTTAGCTGAGCCATCCTGCCACCTGTTGGCCGCTGTTGGCAGCTCAGCTCGGGCTGGAAATCGAACCAGTGACCCTGTTGCTCAGAGCTCACACTCTTGAGTGAACTCTTAACCAACTGAGCCACTTGGCCGGCCCTGTTTTCTTATCCATTCTTATCCACCCTTGCTTTTGATTGGAGCATTTAATCTATTTACATTTAAAGTAATTGTTGATAGATATGTAGTTATTGCCATTTTATTATTCACAGTTTTGATTTTTTTTTCCATCTCAAAGAAGTCTCTCTAACATTCTTTGTAATACTGATTTAGTGGTGATGAACTTTAGCTTTTTCATGTCTGGGAAGCTCTTTATCCTTCAATTTTAAGTCCCTTGCTGGGTAGGGACATCTTGGTTGTAGGTCCTTGCTTTTCATATTTCCTGCCAATCCCTTCTGGCCTGCAAAGTTCTTGTTGAGAAACCAGCTGACAGTCTTGTGGGAGCTCTCTTATAAGTTGCCAGTTGCCTTTCTCTTGCTGCTTTTAGGATTCTCTTTTCGTCTTTAACATTTTCCATTTCAAGTATAACATGTCTTGTTTGTGGGCCTGTTTGAGTTCATCTTGTTTGGGACTCTCTTTGCTTTCTGGGCTTGTATGTCTATTTCTCTCACCAGGTGAAGAAAGCTTCCAGTTCTTATTTCTTCAAATATGTTCTCAGTCGCTTGCTTTCTCTCTTCTCCTTCTGGTACGCTTATGATGTGAATGTTGTTATGCTTGATGTTGTCGCAGAGGTCTCTTAAACTATATTCATTACTTTTTTTCCCCTTTGCTCTTCCAATTGGGTCTTTTCTGCTACTTTGTCTTCCAAATGACTGATTCAACTACTTGCTTCATCTAGTCTGCTGGTGATTCCTTCTAGTGCATTCTTCATTTCGGTTATTGAGTTCTTCACTTCTGACTGGTTCTTTTTTATGGTTTTTATGTCTTATTTATGCTTGCTATCTCTTTGTTGAAGTTCTCACTGAGATCATTGAACATCTTCATAACCAGTGTTTTGAACTCTGTCTCTAGTAGGTGCTTACCTCCATTTCATGTAGTTCTTTTTCTGGACTTTTCTCCTGTTCTTTCACTGTTTCCTCCATTTGGCTGCCTCTTTGTTTTTGCTTCTGTGTATTAGGTAGATCTGCTATGTCTCCCTGTCTTGACTGGGTGGCCTTATGCAGGTGTCCTGTGGGGCTCCCTGGTCACCTGCTCTGGGTGCTCCAGGAGTGTCCCTTGTGTGGGTTGTGTATGACTTGCTGTTATAGTTGAGCCTCGATTGCTATTGGAATGTCAGTGGGTGAGATTGACCCTCAGGCTGACTGTCTGTGGAGTTTGGCCCCATCCACGGCTTATGGGTTGCTGTTTGGGGGGCTTACACATGAAGAAGGATTCCCCCCAGGAGGGTCTGGTTCCAGTTCAGACCACCCATTGGGTGTGCCACTTGTGAAGCTAATTGGGTGGTGCTCTGCTATGGTCTAAAATCAACCTCCAAGTATGGTGGTTCTGGGGTCACTTGGGAGGGGCTCCAGTGCAGACCCAGGTCAGCTATCGCCTGTGACTGGTCTGGGACTACCTAGTAGGAGCTACAGAGTGATCCAGAGTTGTTTGCTGCCTATGCTGGACCTTGAGGCATGTAGGAGAGGTCATGCTGTGATCTGAGGATGGCTGCCACCAGTACTGGGTCTGGGGTAGTTCTGCAAAAAACCAGGACACACCAATGCCTGCTGTTGGTTGCTGGCTCCCATAAGGTTCAGCCGCAGATAAAGCCTCCTGTGGTACAGTTGGTTGTGGAGGGGTCTCAGTAAGTCAGCAGAGTGGAGCAAGCGGAGCGCACCAGACCAATTCATATTCAGATTTGGACAAGGGATGGTGCCTGCCTGCCAACTGCATGAGAGAAGGACCCCACACAGAGAAAATGGCCACTATCTTCCTGCTCTCACCCAAAGTCAGATACCTTAGACTGCCCTCTCTTTGTCTCCGAGGCTCCCTGAGTCACTGTCCCTCCACCGGAGCCCAGGGTGAGTGCCTGCAAGTGAGTCTGTGCAAACCCTTTAAGAGGACGTCTGGATTTCCCGTAGCCTTCCATCTCACCCAGATGGTCCAAATCTTCACTGTTTTTCACAGCCAGATGTTGTGAAGAGCTCCTCTTTCCAACACGAGCATTCCAGGCTGTGAAGGCCAGTGTGGGGCTGGGGTCCCTTGCTCCTCTGTGGGGAACCTCTCTGGCTAGATATCCCTTCCAATTTTCATCCTCCACATGGAGGTTAGGGGCCAGCCCATTGCGTGCCTCCATCCCTCCTACCAGTCTTGATGTATCTTCTTCTTTATATCCTTAGTTATAAAAATCCTGTTAATCTAGGCTTCTGATGATTTTCATATTGATTGTTCTATAATTTAGTTGTAATTTTGATGTATTCACAGGATGAGCCAAACACAGCATTTATCTACTCCACCATCTTGGATCTCCCAATCATACTTACCTTTAAATAAGATAACATAGATGTGTATACATGCATGTGTATGTGTGTGTGCATGCACACGTGTATATGTCTGTGTTAAATCTGCCTGTCTCTGAGGGTGAACTTAAGAGAAGGACATTCCTAAACCTTTTGAAGCAACTGAGCCAAAATTGTAGTAATTTTATAACATTTCAAGGTTATATCCTTGAAACACCCCATACTGAAACCCTCTTCTCTGTCTCCCCTAACATTGTCAGGAGGTAAAAAATAATGAGAAGTTAAAATCAGTGAGAAAAGACAATTCTCATTTTTATGTACAGGTTTTGATTTTTCTTTCTTTTTCTGTCAGAGACTCATATGATCCTAGTTCAAGGCTAGTCACTCTTTATGTGCTTTTACCTCTGCTAGCATCTTGCTTCTTCAGCAATTCTTTCTCCTGAATTTTTAGCTGTTACTTCTTTCTGGCTACTTGCCCATGGACTCTCTCTTTATGTCCCTTGTTTTCCTTCTCAGCCAAGATTCTTGATAAAAGGATCTATCTATCTATCTATCTATCTATCTATCTATCTATCTATATATCTATATCTATATCTATATCTATATCTATATCTATATATATATATATATACACTGTGCCCATTTTCTCACCTCCCATTCACACTTCAAGCAGTTGCAGTCTGAGTTTCTTTACATCATCTATTGACAAATCCAATGGACTTTGGCAATCCTCATCCCACTTGATTGCCCTCTCCCATTCAAACCTTCTGACAGTCCGTTTTCTTTAACATTTCACTCCCTTGGTTTCAGCGGCACTACTTACACCTGGTTCTCCTCCCACTACTTTGATCTCTCTTTTTTGTTTCCTAATTGCTTTTTTTACTCTCATCTCCACTAACCCATAGCATTTCCCATGGTGATGTCTTTGAGTTTTCTCTTTTCACTTTACACTCTTCCCCAGGGTTATTTAATCCTAGTGACTCCAAAATCTATATCTTAAGATGATTTATCACTTGAGCTCTCTCTGTACATATGCACAATGGACACTGGATATGTCCACATGGATGTACAGTGGGCATCTCAGAAGAGCTTACTCAAAATGGACTCTTCCTTCTTTTGATAATTTGCTTTGACTTACATAATCTTTTTTCTACAAACCTTCAAGCAATCTAAATCCAGAAAAAGATAGATAATGCCCACCTAAGAAACTTCTTTTATACCTTCTTGCTCATATATTAACCTGAACGCATATGTAATCATGCATTAATGTATGAAATGTAATCATATGTTAATCTGATTTTGTATCGCCTTTGTGTCCTTGAAACACCCCATACTGAAACCCTCTTCTCTGTCTCCCCTAACATTGTCAGGAGGTAAAAAATAATGAGAAGTTAAGATCAAGCAGTGGCCTTTCCTCCCTCAACTGCCCCGAACACTCTACAGTCTTCTGTTCACCATAAAATATTTTCAGGTTCCCAGCTCCCTACAACTCCTGTGGTAGAATTGATTGTCTCAATCTTCTTACAAACCCCAATAAACTAGAAAAATAACAGCAGCAAAACAGAAAACCTACTGAAGGCAGAAACAGGACAAAATTAAAATAACATCAGAAATCAATGAAGTTAAAAACAGAAAAATAATAGAGAAAAATCAGTGAAACCAAAAAATTGTTCTTCAGAAAGATTAATAAAAAGAACAAATTTCAAGAGTGACTGACAAAGAAAAAAATGAGAGAAGATACAATTTATCAATATCAGGAATGAAAGATGTCATTATAAACCCCACAGATGTTTAAAAAATAAGTGAATATTATGATCAACTCTGCACACATTAATTCAACAACTTAGATGAAATGGACCAATTCATTTAAAGACACAAACTACCAGTTCAGTTTCACAGAATTTTAGTCCAGATGGCAAATACATTCAGGAAAGGCATGGATGGAATGCTTCCTTACCTATTTGGCTTCAACCCATCTTATATCTAGAATTTTTTACAAATTGTTTCTCAATACTAAATATATACTTATAGAAATATATACTTATTGTACTACGTGCAATTCTATAGCAATAAATTTTAAAATCTATCATATACAGAGGGTGCCAAAAGAATGTATACACATTTTAAGAAAGGAACAATCTGTATTAAAATTGTAATACTCAATATATACTGAAAACAGAAGATGAATACAAGTCATGTGCATACATTTTTTGGCACCCCCAGTATAGAAGATGTTTTTATTATATATCATCCAGAATGTTTTAGTTGGTTATTGCAGGAGTATTATTTGAATAACTTATTTTGCCTTTAGCAGATGCCACATCTGCTTGAGCACTTGACTCTATTCTATTGTGGATTCCTAAACTCAATAAAGGCAGACACTATGTCATGTTTATTTGTAAACCTGGAAGCTAACAGTGTCCTGAACACATTGAATGAAGAAGTTTATGGGATTGAACATTTTAATATTCTTGTTACAAATTCTTTAATAGTCTTCTATAAATATTGTAGAAATTTACACTTCAACTAGAAGTCTATAAAAATTAACTTATAACTGAATTTGCTTCAGCACCCAGCCTTACCATTATTGCAAAATTGTTTCTGGTCTAATGGAAGAAATGATATTGTTTTTTAAAATTATATAGGTTTCAAGTGTACAATTTTGTAATACATCATCTATATATTATATTGTGTGTTCACCACCCAGAGTCAGTTCTCCTTCTATCACCATATATTTGACCCCCTTTAATCTCTCCTACCACCCACCTCCCCCTTTACCTTCTGGTAACCACTAAACTATTGTCTGTGTCTATGAGTTTTGTTTGTTTCTTTGTTTGCCTTGTTTATTTACTGCTTTCATTTTTATATCCCACATATAAGTGAAGTCATATGGTTCTTTATTTCCTTTGTCTGACTTATTTCACTTAGCATAATCTCAAGATCCATCCATGTTGTCACAAATGGCAGTATTTCATCTTTTCTTATAGCTGAGTAATATTCCACTGTATATATGTACCACATTTTCTTTAGCCAACCATTTATTGGTTGTTTCTATATCTTAGTTGTTTCCATCTATTTGGTTATTTCCATATCTTGGTCACTGTGAATAATGCTGCAATGAACACAGGGGTACATGTGTCTTTACAGATAAATGCTTTCAAATTTTTGGTGGGTAGATATCCTGAAGAGGGATTGCTGGGTCATATGGTAATTCTATTCTTAACTTTTTGAGGAACCTCCATACTGTTTTCCAAAGTGGCTGTACCCATTTACATTCCTGTCAACAGTGTATGAGGGTTCCTTTTTCTCCACAGCTTTGCCAACACTTGTTATTACTTGTCTTGTTGATGATAGCCATTCTAACTGGTATGACATGCTATCTCATTATGGTTTTGATTTGCATTTCTGTAATACCTAGTGAAGTTGAGCATTTTTGCATATGTCTGTTGGCCATTTGTAGGTCTTCTTGGGAGAAGTGTCTATTTGGGTACTCTGCCTACTTTTTAATTGGATTATTTGGGAGTTTTTTTTGTTGAGATATGAGTGCCTTATATATTTTGGATATCAGCCTCTTATAAGAAGTGTTTGCAAATATTCTCAGTTGATTGCATCTTTGTTTTGTTGATGGTTTCTTTTTCTGAGCAGAAGCTTTTTAGTTCGATATAGTCCTATTCATTCATTTTTGCTTTCACTTCCCTTGTCTTTGAGGTCAAATTCATAAAATCCTCTCTGAACCTAAGGTCCATAAGTTTAGTGTCTGTGTTTTCTTCTATGCAATTTGTTGTCTCGGGTCTTATGTTCAGATATTTTTTGAGTTAATTTTGGTATATGGTGACAGACAGCAGTCTAATTTCATTTTTTGCATGTGGCTTTCCGATTTTCTCAGCACTTTTTATTGAAGAGGCTTTCTTTACTCAGTTGTGTGTTTTTGACTCCTTTGTCGAAAATTATCTTCCCATATAGATGTTGGTTTATTTCTGGGTTCTTAATTCTACTTCATTTGTCCGAGTGTCTGTTTTTCTGCCAATACCATGCTGTTTTAATTATTGTCACTTTATAGTATAAATTGAAGTCAGGGGATGTTGTTATACCTCCAACCTTGTTTTATTTTTGTTTTTGTTTTTCCTGAGGATTGCTTTGGCTATTCAGGGTCTTATGTGATTCCATACAAATCTGATGATTTTTTGTTCTATTTATTTAAAAAATGCCATTGGGATTTTTTATATTTCTTTTTTGAAGGAGACCTTTTATATGTTTTTTTTATCAGAAGACATGTAAAAATAATGCCAAAACACTAAGAACAAAATTTAAATGCCAAGGATGAACAGAGAAACAGTATTTACAATATACTTGAAAGAAGGTTAATGCATTAATATATAATATTCTTATCAATCAGTAAGAAAATGATGCACAAATTAATGAAGAAAAATTGGTCAGGGACATCAACAGTCTATTTTCAGAAGAATAAATACAATTTATAAATGAACATACCTAAAATGTTCAACAGGGAAATACTGTTGAGACAGATGTTTTCTGTTTCATTCTTTCTTTCTCACCATATCTACTTCTTTTGTTTTCTTCTTATTCTTTTAGGCTTCACCATCCTAAAATCATATAGTACATCTGCATTTGACCTTACTGTGTTTTCACTTTTCTCACTCAACTCCTTAATCTAAATGGAATTAATTTTTTTCTAGCATAGGATTTTTATAAATTATATGTTTAGAGCTTTTTTATTTACAATGGCATTATTATCAGTGTGCTTTGCTACCAAATAGACAGGATACAAATGAGAGTCGATGCATGAAAATCAATGCTCTGAATTTATTTTAGTATCTGCACCATAATCCTAGACCTTAAGCAATCCACCAACTCTTATTTGTAACAATTGGATAAGACAGCACTCACTATGGTAATAAATTAAATCACTTGGACCCTTTCAATAATCAGCGTATTTTGAGAATCAGTGGAGCTTAACAGTAATAGTAAGATCTAGGTGAGGAATACCTAGGTTCAAAGAGCAGCCTGATCACTTACCACTTGTGTGACTTGGGATAACTCACTTCCTTTTCCTAGGCCTCCATTTTCTCATCTGTTATATGTAATTTGTTGTTTGTTTGTTTGTTTGTCCCAGGAGAATGGAAACAAAAGTTTTATTTTCAATCTTTTTTCTTTATGTTAATATAACAAGTAAAAATAAGTATTTTCTTACTCCTTTAATTTGTATTTTATGACTAATAGTGAGATCAAGAATATTTTCCTAAATTTATTGTCCATTTAACTTCTTTTCATGTCAATTATCTTTTATTATCATTGCCTCAGTTTTCTCTTGGGTTGTTGCCTCTTTTAAAAAAAATTCTTTCAAAATTAGTTGTACGGAGGGGCAGGAAGGGAAAAAATAGTTCTCATCTCATTGTTAGGTCATATGGATCGAAATCCTTATTCCAATCAGAGGTTAAAGAAATGTGGTCCTTTAAAATAACCACGATCTCAAAAAATTTCCATGAACAAAAATCTGACAATTGTCCTCAAAATTTTATTTGAAGCTAGTTAAGTAATTTGTATTGTTACATGAACTGGAATGGTCTAGATCAATGACACTCAAAGTGTGATATGTAAGCCCACAGCACCAGCATCCCATAGTGCTTGGAAATTCTCTCAGGCCACACCCTTTGGAAACACAAGTCGCATTTTAACAAGAGTCCAGCTGATTTATATGTAGGCTGAGAAATACTAGTATAGATAGTGCATTAAGATAATGTGCTGCATGTAAAAATCACCTAATACCTATCTGCTAATATATACTCGTATTAATTAGACCTTTCCATGTTATATGGGTGGCAGATGTTTTCCTAATTTATAATCTGTGTATTTTTGAAATTCTTGGTATCTTTGCCATACATTTAAAAACAGCTATGTATTCAAGAATAGTTATCTTATTCTTTATGAATTCTTAGTCTTTGCTCCCTTACAAGAAACTACCCAACTCAAAATCATACAAATATTTTGCTGTATTTTCTTTTGATATTTTCATTAAAAAAAAACAGTGCTTCTACATCCAATTAACCTTTTAAGGAAGAATCAAAACAATACATTTTAAGACATCTGAATGTAGATTTAATTTACTATGGATGATAGGCTGCTTTATAATAAGGCGACTTTTTTATACCTCATATTCAAATAGAAGATATTTTTCCAGATGCTTTCAAAGCCATGCCAGCCAAGAGTCTGAACCCTTCTGGAGAATAACTCCTAGAATATAGCAAACTATTTTAAATGAACCAATGCAGCATGATTTTAGCAGGCTAGCCTCTGCCCTTTCTCTTGGAATTCAGTCTAAGGTAAATGTGAGAATTCTACAAGCTTTTTAATAGTAACCAAAATAATATTACAGAATCATGATTTGCATGTTCCAGACATGGATGCATGATTCATTGCTGTTGAGTCATTCTTGAACCAGTAGAGAAGAGTGTTCCAAGACCTGATCATTTATGTACTGTAAGGTCTGCAATATATCTTCAAAGGCAATATATATTGTAATATTTAAGTGCCCAGATTCTGGAGTGCAACTTCCTGGGTTCAAATCTCAGCTCTACAGTTTAATAAAGTTGTATGACCAACCAGATAGGTAAGTTCTCTGGTTTGGTTTCTTCATCTGCAAAGTGAGGATAATAGTCAGTGTGGGTAGGAGGATTAAATCAGTTAATGTTTAGAAAGTACTTAGTTCAGTAACTAGTGTGAGTTTACTCTGAGGGCTATTATTTTGTCTAAACAGAAATGCAAACCACATGGAGACAAAAAATAATTATTTAATATGAAGAAGAGGGACATTTTTCTGGAAATTTTCTGTATCAGAAATTAATAAACAAATAACACTTTTTTCCTTGGGGTGAATTCATATAGAAATAAAAATAAGTGAGAAATTTATTTAAGTATAAGTTACTAGTTTCTATCCCTCTGCTCAATACAGACCATTTTTTCCCCTCTGTTTAATGCCCCTCCTTATACAAAACCTCCAATTAAATCTCCTGCATTTTGTTACATAACACATGGATTTGGGTATTCGGATTATATTCACTTCTTATATTGTACAGTCACCAATATAGCTTCAGTAATAAAAACAAATGAGGGTTTTACTGTTAAAATGAACATTACTTTTTATAATGAGGAGACATAGTCTTCCTTTGACTTTAGCATTTTGTCTTGCTAACATCTGTTTCCCCTCCTTTGACTGTATCATCATAAAGCTTTTACTGGAAAGGGAGGAAAAAAACCCTAACAACAAAGAATCACTGCTCTTAAGGGAAGTAGGAGACAATGACTGTTAAGGATATCAAACTGGGTAGCATGTTTTACGTTCAGCTTTCCCCTGCAGCATTTTATTGTTGCTGAAATAAATATTGGCTACTGAAGCCTTATGAAAGTATGTAAGTAGCCACATAAATCTGGCTATGGCTATGTAATCCATCTCTTTGTAGAGAAAGAGAGTAGTCCTCCAAGAGTTGCACAAATATTCCGCCTTTAATATCTTCAGATTTTTGTAGAATACTTTAGCAACAAATTTGAAAATAGTTTTGTGGCTATATTTAAAGTTTGAAATTGCACCCATTTTTGTTTCATTTCACAGTAGTTACTGTGTAGATTGTTCCATCATTTCTCAAGTTATAAAGTAATTTTACTGAAAAATTTCAAAACACTTCGTTGGCACAAACTAAAACTGCAATTTTACTTAAAACCAAACGAAGCAACATTTTTGCCATCAAAATCCATTATTACTTTCTTTCCTAAAACTGCGACAGAAATCAGACTATATATTTTACCCTTTGAATATGAAACTTTTCCCTTAGGTATATGTCTAATGTTTTGTCTGATTTTCCAAGCAGAACAGTCCAATTGCAGACTCCAAACCAAGTGGTGAGATAGATTATGTAATTTCTTATCTCTATGGCATGAACACTACACACCAAACCCATGCATAAAATAACAAGATGAAAATATTATGTGTGGGGCTCATTTAGTAAATAGAAAACTCATCTTCTAGTACCGTATATGTTTTCATAGACATAAAATTGAAAAAGCAGACGAGATTTCTCACAATGTTACTAATATGGAAATACTGCATTGATAAAGCTGGAGGGAAAAAGGTCATTGTTTCCAAGAACTCAAATTTGCTAGCTGTTTGTTATGTGCTTTTTAGACCGCTTTAGGACTAAGCAAAATACATTTTAAAAAAGAACATATTTAGATTTAAATAGTTTTACATCATGAATCCTGGAGATCGTTCTAAGTACAGACAGTTTCTCTGAGAACAATGGTTTTATAGAACCTCTTATGCTTTCTTTTTTTTTTTTCTTTGTCCGGGTTATTTATTTTTTTAACTATTTCCTTTTTTATGATTAGCTTATAGCTCTGTAGTTCCAGCTGTTTCATTCTGTAACTCTAAAACCCTATCGCTGGGGAGTTCTGTGTAATTGCCCATAATATGTACCACATTATCCATTTCAGGAACTGTGCTGAAAGACAGCAGCAATAAGGGGGTTTCTAAAGGCAGTCTGGTTTACTCTAATGGACCTAACAGGAAGGAAATGCAATTTGAAAGAAGCTGATGCATATGTTCTATTGCTGAATATAATGTTTGATTTAATTATTAACTGTCAGTGATGGAGAGGCAGATCCTGTTCAGCCTTACTTAGAGTGTAATGCTTTGCATTCAAAGAAAACAAATGACAAAAGTTTTGTTTTTCAATCACGACTTAACAAAAGGATATCATATTTCTTTCCACCAACAAATCATAGTTTTCAAAATTACATTTACTTTAGGTATAAACTGGGCAATGAAAATTTCTAGCTAGCATTTTCTTTTTCCTTTTTTGGAGGGGTGGGGGCTAGTGTCATACATGAAAACTTCCTCTGAGAAGTGGTTTTAAATTAAAAACAGAGTCCTGGAGTGAACAACTTCTTAAATATCCTTCTAGTTGAGGATCCTATCGTGTGTTGATTGACAGAAGACATTTCAGTGGAGAGGGCTGAAATGCATAGCTCTCTTTGTCTTCCTCTTTTCCCCACGATGAGTGATTTGGCACTCAGCTTCTGTCCATTTCTTTTAATTGGCATTTTGTGACTTCCACTAAGTCTCTCCCTTGCTTTAAAAGCCCATAATTGTGTGCGAAAGGCAGAGAGCAAGATGTAAAGAACAGATTCATGAGCTAGCAAACATATTCATGCCACTTCTTAGTTACTGTATTCCTACATTGGTACAAAATGACCTATTATATACAAAGAAATGGGCATCAGCCCACTGAATTAGCAAGGGAGCTCAGTGGCCAAAATGCTCTATTGGGTCAGTCAGCTGGAAAACAGTGGTTTAGTACTATGTGTAAACAGAATAATGGAGCTGTGTAGTTTTAGTTGTGTATTTTATATCTATCTGGTGACATTATTATCTTTGACACGAGCCTAGGCAGATGCATAACTGGGGCTGAAATTAAACAATAGTGATGATACTTGGAGCTCATCCAAAATGCTCTCTATTGTTTATGTAAGTGTCTCCAAAATCATTATTTGATCCATAGTGTCTCATTTTTTATTACACATATGTTCTTGCATATAACAGTGCACAACATCAACTCGGTGGGAAGCATTTTTCTTTATGATTTCAAAAGGAATTGTTTATTTTTGTCATGAGGATAATAGAAAGCAATGAAGCTTCCTGGAAATACAATACCACAATTCAAGAGTCTAATTGATTTAGACAGATTAAGCAAAAAATATAGGGCCAATCTATATTTTTGTTCTCTCTAACTGTCCAAATGTCTTATTTGAGTGTTTCCGTTCTTATTCTGGGCTGAGGGATTCACTATATTAGTTATGAATGACTGGGCTCTGGCTCATGGAGAATTATTACTAAACTGATAGAGTTTATTTAATTCTAATGTTCTCAATTCCAAGGAATTTAGAAGAATATAATTTATCCATGCAAGTGCCTATGAAAACAGTACCTGATGAACTTGAAAAGATTCGAAAGCTCAGTTCCTAGAAGCATATCAATCACAAATACTGAATTATGCTACTCAAATTCTGTCATTTAAATCAAGCCACAAGATAACCATACTTTTATTTTTTTCGAGACTGTATAGTAACATAGGTTTGATACATTCTCAAGGATGATTTTAATAGGATCTTAAATCTTCCACACTTCACTCTTGTAGGAAATAATTTTCTGGTAGGCACGCTTGTCCTTAAACAGCTAACACATGTGCATAAAATGTGTCATATGTGCATATATATATATATACATATATATATATATGTATATATATAGCCTAAAATGAAATCATTCTGAATAATAATAATAATAAAGTATAATTGTCATTTGTTATGTTGTGAATAATCATTTGTTGTTATTTTAAATAATTACACATTTTCACTCTTAGAGATGGTCATTTCACATTTATAGTAACAAGGCTGAACTTCATTTTCACATGATAAGTATTTTAAATATCTTAAAATGTTCAAAGAAAAATGTACGTTGGGAGCAGGGCTTGGTTGTCCTTTTCAACATTCACAAATATCGTGTATAATATCTGTCTTATCCTGTTGCCAAAGTGGGATATTTGCTCCCAGATTTGGATAGCTACCCCTCCAACGCGCTCACACACACACACAAGTGCTGGGCAATCCCTGTGGAAATTATAACACTTCAAACTGCTTTCAAATGCAGCTTTTAAAAAATTGCCATGAGAATCTTCAAAATGAGACTGAGGTCATTTCAGACAGTACAGCTACCCACCTTTGGACTAACGGGAAGGTATTCACCCCAACACTAAGGGCTCTGTTTATAAATACAGTGCAGATATCTGACTGTGCACATGTATCTTCATTTCAAATACAATTCCTCCAGGCAGCAAAACAGGTGTTCTGGCTGCATGCTCATCAGGAAAAAGCACATCTGAAATATGCATCTACACACTGGCATCTGGGCAGAGATTGTCCGAACACATTCTCAAGTGCGGAGTCTTAGCAAATGGGCCTCTTTTGCTTTCCTTAGGACTGTGAGGCAGAGTCTGCCCAGCCGTTAGGGACTGCTGCTACATGTGGGGAGAGGCAGCCAGCATGCTGGCGCTGACTAACAAGCTGGCTGAGTTCAAGACAACTTGATAAAAGTTCCTAGGTTTTCTGGAAGAGTAAAGTGTTCCCTGACAACAGGATTGGATCTCCAGGAAAGTAGAGGTCAGGGGCTGTTGGAAGGAAAGCAGAGAGATGGGTGATGTTTATGCAAAAGTTTCCTATTTGAGTTCCTTCATTGAGTTCTGTATATATATATATATATATATATATATATAAATTTTTTTTAATTCTTCCCCTTTTCCTCCTCAGGGACACCTCTGCTCTTTTTCTTCCTCTTAAGATAAGAACTGAGTGTTAGTTGATGAGATTTTCAGAATACAAAAATATGGTGAGCTGGATTAATTAGAATATTTCACAGAAACCTCACTGCCTTCAGTTATCCTCTTGACAAAGATAAATGCAAATTCTTACAGGATTCATAAACTCAAGTCACATTTTCTGGATACATTCCTATAGGTGCCAGACAACTAAAGTAGCATAATAAAGAAAGAAGTGGCTTTAAAATGAGCAAATAGAAGATATGCTGTAAAATGTATTCACAGCTCCTGAAATTTGCTCAGTTCTGAATTTTTATTTGGTCCACCTGCCCTACCATATAGTCACACCATAATTGTCTCAAATCTATGCATTCCTATATTTAAATATTTTTTACATCCAAGTGAATTAGCTTGGATTATTATGCTTTCAGTTGGTATTGTGTGCCATGTAAGTTTCAAATTAAAATTAGCCAGAAAAGAAATAACTGCACCCTTTAGTCCATAAAAGTAAACTACAAATTTTGACTGTATATAAATCCTCTGACTTTTATTCATTAACAAAGGAGGAAGCTCTGTGGGAAAGAGCCACAGCCCCCTTCATCTATCCTGTACCAGAGGCCACAATTGCTCACCTCCTTTCCCAAGCCAATTCCAACTGGGCTTCTGTTAGATTTGTATTCTTCTATCATTTTGGCGGCTACAAAAACAGATTCAGTGAATAGTCAAATCTATCTTTGAACACATCTGTTAGATTTATCCAAACCTATTTCTGGTTTGTTTTTAAATTCTAAGCACTGTGTGCTCAAAAGTCAGTACTTCCTCTATAATAAGTTTCCATTTTTTAATTATTAGGGCAGAACATGAGATCTTAAAGAAATATCTCCCATGATTCTACTGTTTTCCAGAGGTCCTCTAGAACTGCATCAGTAGTTACAAATTTTTGACTTTATAATGATGCAAGGTTTGACATATGGTAAAAAGAAGCTGTTCATCATGAGCTCTCCCCACACCCGTACCTGAATGGCACTCCTGTACCAGTGTCCCTTGACATCTACTCCTACTTCAAGGCCCAATTCGAATGCCACCAACTCTATAATTCTTTTCATCGTAGGCTTAAATGGAAATCAATTCATCCTTATTTAAAAACTTAAGGTATTTAATTTATATTTCCAAAGAGAGAGAGAGACTGAGAAAGAACAAGAGTCGTTGCTTACGTGACTCTTTCTATGATATCCAAGGCACTGGCTTTAAATGTAAGGGTTAAAAAGAGAAGAAGCAACTGGCATTTAGTAAATTGAAATTATAATTAAGTTTACTCGGTTGCTTCAAATCTTTTTAAGACAAAGAATAAAAAATAATGAAATGTTTTATTTTACTAATTTCATCCTGAGAATGTTTCATTCTCATTATTTGATTAAAATGTGTAGAGATTTGAAATCAATGGGCTTTAAGAGGAGGGTGCAAGCAAACCCTCCTTATAGAAGGTTTTGTGTGACCTTCTGTTTTGGCTGCCCTTCCCATACAACTTCCAGATTACTTTACGAATGACCAATTATCATTGGTGTGACCAATGTAAATATCTTCAGATGGGTATGTGGCAAGGAAGGCCTTTTCTATGTCATTATCTTATAAGAGGATAGTCACCTGTATTATTTGCCAGCAGATGGAATTGGCATATACCAAGAGAAATTATTATCTGCCAGTAGAATAATATTGATTGGGGCTATTTTGCTGGTGAATAAAGGTAAAAGACACAACTGACGCGGTTGAGCTTGGATTTAACAAAATGCAAAATAGTTTTTAGCTTTTGCAGGAGGAGCTAAAACTACTGTGGTAGAGCATCATAAGCTCATTTTGGGATTTGTTATAAGGTTTCTGAAATACATTTTGTAAATAAATTCTGTAAGAGAAAAAAATATATATATATGCTTATTTTATCCATGTCTAGTCACATAAATTAATTAATTTGAGTAGAGAGAAATTGAAATCAAATAATAATTTTCTTTAAAACAGACAATTACTTTTGGGCTGAATAACTAACTCCCTTCCCCACCCTTCCCCGTACTGCTTTGCCTATTTTCCATCAGCCAATTTAAATTTTAAAAAAAAGTAAAGTGTAAGGAAAAGAGAAAAACAATAAACATTCCAGAAATCCTGTAAGTCTACACGATGTAAGAAAATGTGTGTTGTTTGGAGCTTCAAAAAAGCAAGAAAGAATAAATTAAGCGTCGCCGAGAAAGGGAAAAATATTTCTGAGTAGTCCTGAACACTTCTTGCCGAAAGCAGTGCTTATTGAGCAAGTGACCTTTATGAGATTATTGTTTATGATCACTCGGTGTGTGCCAAGAGTAGCAGGAAAGAATATTCCAATTTATTTCAAAGGTTACATATCAAAATTGAATATGCAGTACAACTACATTATCATATGGTATAAGTTTACATAAGAAGTTGGAGTCGAATCATACCATTGTTTCACTTCAACCGGTGTGTTTTGATTTCTGTTCCGTAGGATATGTTTTTTCTGATTCCTAAAATAGAATATAGTGTAGTTATGCAAAGAAAAGAGAAAAAATGTTTTTGTTGTTGTTGTTGCTGTTTTTCCAACTGAGAAATTTGGTTCAAGTGTGAAAGATCTATGGAATTATTTCCTTGATGTATTCCACCCCAAAATAATAAAATTTAATCTTAGTTTCCATTTTCTTAACCCAGTCATCACTGTCAGCTAGCACAGTGCTTATGGTAGTTGAAATAACAATACAAAAAAGTCACATGGGGTGCAGCAAGAGGGAATTCTGTTTCTAAGAGAGAAGGGAAATTGACCAACAGGGACTCTTTTTTCCCCCTGGCCCATAAAAGGCTTTGAGGGAAAGGCAACTGCATGTTTTGCTTTCTTCAATTTTCCTGTACATGCAACTTAATGTTTTAGTTCAATAAGTCTGCCCATCCTCAACTTCATCACTTTGCACACAATGAAATATAAACCAGGAGAGTCTCCTCTCCTCTTCCTTTCCTCTCAGTTGTCAAACTCAGTTGTCAGAGAAAACTCCAATACAGGGTTGCCCACAGCTAGCCTCATTTTTTCTTTAAATTTGTAACTTGGAAAAAGGATACCACTGCCTCACAGGGTGAAGAAGCAATTCTTTAACTTAGTAGATCAATCTACAAATATTTGCTTAGTGTCTGCTAGACCTTCAGCATATTTTGGTAGCCAGGTTCAACATCAATGCAGTGGCCTTACCCTAGGAGCAAAAAAAATAAATAAATAGGGCAAACACCGCATCATTTTATCGCCTGAATCCCAAATCCTGCCCAGAAATTGCAGACTTGGTAGAACAGCATAGCTCATGGCTCCAGAAAGGGCTGCTCTTTATAAGAGCCCTAGAACAGAAAACATTTTTCCCTCTGAAACTGGGAATTTTAAATCAGGACTCTTTATGATTAAACTACAAATACATTTCAAACTGGTTGCACAGAAGAGTCCAACATACCATCTCCTCGCATCAGAGCCCCTTTAGATAAGAGAATCTGAATAGCTCCTGCAGCTTTTGAAATGCCCTCTGATCTGCACCGTCTCTAATGCCTGCTTTCACGTGTACTTCCGTGGGTTCCCGCGGTAACTGACAACGCGGCTTCCTAGGACTTCAAAGACAAAATTTTCGCTTTGTCTGGTGAAAGGGAATTTAAAGAAGGACAACAATGAAGCAGACATAATGCCGGAAACTGGATCTTGGGGTAAACAAACCTGAAAGACTTTACCCAGAAAAGACTTTTATGCATCAGCCCAGGAGAAAGCCAATACAGACACTCCAACTGCATGGCTCTTCCTACATGCAACTTGTAAGTTTCACAGGCCGGTCATTCAATTTGCAGACCGACAGGCATCTTGTGAGAGATGTCTTGTTAGAATGTTTTCTCATTCTATAGTTGAAAAGCAAGAATGAATGATTCCAATCTTCCCCAGCAACAGTCAGTATAGTATGCTGTAGCATTACAGAATTTATCAATTTATGTTTTCTTCATTCATTTACCTACTCAATAAATTTGTCAAGTGCCTCATCTGTGACAGGTACAGTGCTAAGGGGCTTTCATTTATTTGATCTCATTTTAAAGTATTCTATACCCTTGTACATATTAAGAAATTGAGGCTCAAAGAAATTAACTTAATTGTCCCAAATCACAACTAATAGGTGAGGACTAATTGTGAACCCAGGACTTTGGACCCCAAGCCCTCTGCAAGTGCCCCAAGTGAAAATAAATATAGTGACAGACTGCTGTGGAAACAGAGTGGTGGGAGAGGTTAAAGGGGGAAGGGAAGTCTGAGAAGAATCTATAGAAAGAAGTTTGAAGGATGGAGAGCATATCAGTGGTTCGGCACGTATCCCAAATGAAAGTTTAATTTACATTGGTGAGTGAAAAGGCATTGAAATAGAAGAATGTGGATTGAGTTCTGAGAGCAACTAGAAATAGGATGTGTTCAGAGTGAAGGCAATGTAGTGAGTTGGACATAGGTGATGAAGGACCTTGAAAACCACCCAAGAAGCTTAGCACATGTGATATTAGCACAGGACACAATGAAATGGTTCTGAGCATAGGCAGGTGAGGTCAGATTGTGTTTAGGATGATTCTCCAGCACCAACTTGCAGCTGGAGAAAGGAAGACAATGGGAAGCAAAGACAGCTGTACTTAGAACACCACTGAAATATCTCAGGCTGGCAGTAAAGAAAGCCCACCCTTGGTGAGGAGTATGGAAAAGAGGTGTATCCCAAGGATTTGCCACAAGGGTGTTGTCTTCCTCTGAAAATAGTCCTGTTTGCACATACATAATGACAAAGGTCGGTGTGGCTAAGATTGCTAAAGTGCAGGCTATGCAGCAACTGGCTAGTTTCAGCATCTGTAAAACAGGACTAGTGATGCCTCTCTCCCATGAAACACACTTGGAGGAACTGCTGCCATTGTTACAGAGTTTGTCTGTTTATTGTAGCCAGGTCCTTCTTGGTTTACAAACACTCAATAACCCTGCTTCCCAGCAGAGCTCAGATCGCTCCTGTGAGGGTTTTCTCCTGCCCTCCCCACTTCACTGCTCCACCCCATCTCACTAGTGCCGAGATGCTTGGACATAGCTACTGACTTCACTGTTCTCCCTGAAGCTTCTTTCAGCACACACAGTCTCCAGAAAAGCAGGAGTATATATCCTTGGTTGGCTTTCAGAGAGCCACCTCAGTCCAAGCACAGAAGGCAATTGAAACTGACACTTCACTCAGAGTTGTTGGTATTTGTTGCTGGACTCTCTCAGAGCATTTACTGGGTAGGATCAAATAAAGTATGTTGTTATCTTGTGTTGTCTCTAGTCTTTTTTTCAAAGGGTCCTTTAAAGCCTTAGCAACAACCACTCATTAATTTTCCACACATCTCCATGATGAAGGAGGGATGTGGTAACTATTAACAACCCCATTTTATGGAAAAGAGTCGTAACAAAACAGCAGGAAGTTGAGTGACTTGCCCAGAGTCACACTGTGAATTAGTCCTCTGGGGGAGCTGATACCAGCATTTCTGTGGCCCTCAAAGAGTGTTCTTGCTTTCCATGAAGCCCCAGGAGAAAATTTAATTTAAAACTGAGATTTGAACCCTGGATGTCATGCCATTTCTTATAAAATGCTAATCTGGAGATTACTGCTTTTCAAACTTTTGCTCAAGAAAGCTCAGGGGTCCAAATTGGTGCTTCAGTGTTTGGAGCAAGTAAAAACTATTTTCTGCCCAACAATGAAGGTTTAAACTGCCAGGGAACCCTGACTTTTACTTCATTTATATATTGAAGTTTTGTATAAGAATTCATTTTTAAAAGGACTCATCCAGTCTTTCATATGTTAAAAAGATTTATTGTATACTATGCACCCATTACATTTCACATACAGGAAATATGTTGATGAACAATATAAACTGCAATCTCGGCTGTCATTAGTTTACATGTTAATGAGAGAGACAATAAACCAGGCAAATAAGTAACATACATAGTGAGTTAATGAGAGGGAGTTAGTTATTAAAGGAAGGACTAGGAAATGTCAAAGTATTGCTTCCTTTCAATGAGAAATTCCACCGCCATCCCCTTGACATTAAGAGTGACACTGGCTCTATCATTCCAATGATGATATTAGAACATTCTAACAATGGGAGTGCTCTACCTCCGAAGGTAGCTGCTTGCTTGAATGAATTCCTCTAGTTGCTAGATTTTTTTCTTGTATAGAAACCAAATCTAACTTGTTCATGTCAAACAAGAAAATGTCAACTTAATGGCAGTACTTTGGATTAGAAAATAAACTATTGAGTTTCACTACTCATGGTATCTAAGGGTATCTCAAAGATTAGTTTCTAACTATCTTTTAAACATAGTTCATCCTGGATATATGCAAAGCTATGAAAATGACAATAAAACCCTATACTTGTTACTACTTCCCCCTTTAAAAAACATGTTTCACATACTTTATGTTTCCTCTTAATTCTCAGAGTAACTTCAAAATAATAACATCTCCATTATCCAAATCAGGTGACCAAGCCTCAGATGTTGAGTGAGTGGTTTGGCAGATGTCTGAATTATATACTGAAGAGACATGACAAATCTGGCTATATACCAGTGTATTTGCTCTGAAAAATCATGCTCTCCAGGCTAGGTAAGGGACAAGTAGCTGTATCTATTTTTCTGGTGATTTGGCCCTTCTGATCAACACTTGACCTTGCCTTTCTACGATGCTACTTTAATAAGAGCAATTTGTAGTCCATTACATCTTCTGTTGATAATTAAGAAAAAGCTTCCTTAATCATTTGTTTCCTGTTCAAGTTAAACCATTTTATTACCAAGAAATTAGCAAATATGTATGAAAGAGAAGTAAAAGCTTTAGTGTCTAAAACGTCTTAATTTTTAGAACAGCATGTTACCTGTATGTTTTAGGGACAAAGATCTCCAGATGCCCATCTCTCTGTGTTGAAGTAGGACTGCTCACTCATTTGGGCACTTGTGCTGCTTCAAAACATTCAGCATTTTGCTGAAAATAAAGAATTTCTCCTTCATATAAAAATCTAAATTCTCCAACTTACGGTAAAGGTCATGGAATAATGTCAATCTGAACAAAGAGATGGAACCCATAACCCATTTAATATCCTAAGGTATAACTGGTCCCTAGAAAAGTCCCTCTCTAAACCAGAGCATTCTTTCTTTCTATCTATCTATCTATCTATCTATCTATCTATCTATCTATCTATTTATTTATTTATTTATTATTGTTTATATTACTTTCAAGTGTACAAAATAACATAATTAGACATTTACATCCCTCACAAAGTGATAACACCCCCAAGTCTACTACCCTTTTATATACAATGTCAGAACATTCTTCTTAACCAAAGGCAAAGCTATGGAATCCAGTCCTATGAAATGCCTTGTTTAATTAACAGAGAAGACAGCTAAAAGCCCTAAATTACGATGGAGCTAACCCCCCCGCCCCCATGTCCTGGACAACATCTCATTCCTGGGTTGAGCAGCTCAGAAATCCTGTCAGCTGTACTAAATTATAATTTTTGAGTCTTAAGAAAACCTAATAAAAAAAAATCACAGGCACTTGGGAACAGATCCATTTCTTTTTTGGATTTCCTAACTATCCTTATCATTTTAAGTACCCAACATTTGCTATGCTTGGGGCCCACTAGATAGGGAGATAAGTGAAAATTTTAATCAGATAAGTAAATGGTTGTAGATGATAGGTAATGTCAGAAGGAAAGGATACTGCAGGGTATATGGAAAAATGTTAGTGAGGCTGGAGGCAGGGACATGGATTACTGAAGATATTTGGCTAGAGACAGAAAAAAACTTTTAAAGGTAGAAAATATCAATTAGCTTTCTCCTCTCTTGCAATGTTAGTAAACAAAAAATTGAGAATAAGCCGTAGTCCTTTATCATGGGGTGATTCTCATAAGGATCTCTCGTAAGAGGAAGAATATGGCAGGGCATCACTATAAGAGCCTCAGGAATGGAGGAAGTCCTAATGAAAATACTGGTCATATCTCTAGGCCTATAAGCTAAGTTAGTGGACACATTAAAGATCCAAAATATGGCACCAAGATGTATGTGCGTGGGAGAGGGGGAGTGTATGTCCAGTAGGTCCACGACAACTACTGCAGTCATGTTGCTTTTTGCTAAAAGTATTACCATAATTTAATGGTAAGAGATTCAGATTTCTTATTTCAGATTTTTTCATGCATGCTAGGAAAGGGGGAAATGCCAAGCGAGGTATAGCTCAAGCCCTCAGAGAAAACATTGCACTATTATTGGGACTAAATTTATTGAATCTATGCATTTAATTGAACTTCTGAATCTTATTGATATATACATAGAGTATGTCTGTCAAAACATACATTCATTTTCCATCACACAAGGTCACCCACCTAACAAATAGCTCACAATTAACTATACTGGTGAGTGCTATAATATTCACTAAATATTTTGGAAAATCCATCCCTCATCTTCATCTTCACACATATTAAATCTATCCACAGGGTGAGGATTAGAGAAGTGGCTTCTTGCTGCTGTGGTTCAAAGTGGTAAAAAGTGGGTGCCTTTAACATTCTCATTTGAAAGTAAGAAGGAATAATTTTTGGTAGACTATCTTGTATTATTGTATACTACAATCTCTGTAATCTACAGATCATCTACATTTTCAATTAAATAAGCTTTTAATAAGAACCCTAAATAACTACCCACCATTTTCTCTTTACTCCTAGAGGAAAATACATTATGAGAGCTCAAATAAAATTTCCAAACACCACACTTATCTGTGTGGGTTTGCAGGAATGTGGAAATCGGAGTTCCATTTGCTCTATCTGTAAAGTGTTGGGAGAGAGGGTTGGCCTAATGACAGTGGACAGTACTTTGGAAATTCAATAGGCTTTACCAGTTAGGAGCCAAGGGTTTATTTTAGACTTGATACTTGAATTTTATGAACCTCAGTTTCCTCTACTAGAAAAAGTAGATGCTAATAAAAACTCTCACTAGGGGTTTTGTGAGAAGTAAATAAGAGAAAGTATAGAAAGTTTCTAGCACCCAACATTCCCTCAAGAAATGGTAATTCCTCGTGTCATAATATTATTCTTTTTTCATTCTGATTTGCTTGTAACACCATTTACAGATTCTCTGTTCTCCAGTTTGACAATACTTTCCAGTTTCTTCAGCTCCTGTCTTTATGCCCTTGCTTTCGGTCTAGACCTGAAGTAACAGCACTTTATGGTCTACCATGGAACTGAATTCTTCCCTATCACCCAGCTCCCTGAAGGCATTATTTTTCTAAAGGAAGCTTTCTATAGGTCAGCATTTTCTGCACACCTACTGTATGTTAAAAACTTGCCATGGTATTTGTCTTTCTCCGACTAACTTACTTCACTTAACATAATAGTCTCTAGGTCCATCCATATCATTGCAAGTGGTAAGATTTTGTTCTTTATGGCCAAGTAATACTCCATTGTATGAATGTACTACAGTTTCTTAATCCAGTCATCTACCGATGGACAATTTGTTTGTTTCCAAGTCTTGGCTATTGTAAATAGCACTGCGGTGAACATAGGGGTGCATATATTTTTTTGAATTAGCATCTTGGGTTTCTCTGGATAGATACCCAAGAGTGGAATTGCTGGGGTCATACGGTAGTTCCATTTCCAGTTTTTTGAGATACTGATTTCCATAATGGATGCACCAATCTGCAGTCCCACCAACAGTGCACCAGGGTTCCCTTTTCTCTACAACCTCACCAGCACTTGTTGTTTGTTGATTTATTGATGATAGCCATTCCAACCGAAGTGAGGTGGTATCTCATTGTGATTTTTACTTGCATTTCTCTAATGATTAGTGAGGTTGAACATTTTTTCATATGCCTGTTGGCCATCTGTATGTCCTCTTCAGAGAAATGCCTCTTCATATCCTCTGCCCATTTTTTAATTGGGTTGTTTGTTTTTTTGGTGTTGAGTTCAATAAGTGTTTTATACATTTTGGATATTAACCCCTTATCAGATATATCATTGGCAATTGGGGGAGGGGGATTGTCACTTTGAAGAGTAAAAAGTATAACTATTGCACTGTATTGTATACCTGAAACTAATTAAAACAAAAACAAAAACAAAAACAAAACAAAAAAACTTGCCATGGGGCCGGCCGAGTGGCTCAGTTGTTTGAGTTAACTTAAGAGCTCGAGCTCTGAGCAACAGGGCCGCTGGTTTGATTCCCACATGGGCCAGTGACACTGCGCCCAAGCTGAGCTGCCACTGAGCTGCCAACAGGTGGCAGGTTGGCTCAGCTGGTGAGAGCACATGCTCCTAACAATAAGACTGCCTGTTCCATGGTGGGCTACGCCCACCCACAACTAAGGCTGAACTCAGCACCTTGAGCTGAGCTGTCACCCGGATGGCTCAGTGGATAGAGCATGCACTCTAAACAACAAGGCTGCTGGTTTGACTCCACCATGGGGTGGTGGCTACACCCACCCTCAACTAAGATTGAACACAGCACCTTGAGCTTAGAGGCTATGAGCTGCTGACAGGCAGCCAGATGGCGACTGGCGCCCTCCACAACTAAGATTGAAGAACAACAACTTGGCTGGTCCCCTTCCCCAATTCCCCAACACTGTTCCCCTCCCCCAATTCCCCAATTTAAAAACAAAAACAAACTTGCCATGTACTTCACAAATATTATCACCTCACTGAATCTTCATAATAACCTATACAGAATTATGTACTGGGAAGTCCAAGGCTCAGTGACATTACATAATATGTCCAGAGTGGGATTGCTGACATATGAAAGTGATTCTATGTATAATATTATAATTTTCAGTTAAGATTAGAGAGAATAATTTTCCTTTGAGGGTAAGCAGAGGGGGGAGAAAAAAAAAGCATGGAGAAGTGATAAAAAGAGAAAGCAAAGAAAATTAATTCTATGTGAGGTTCACCTGATCCAGATTCCCACTGTCCACCTATGAAGAGGATGTTCAAGCATGTAAGCTATGACGGCCATATCTCTGAACACAAATTTCAGCTCCTGGGTTCCTTTTCTGTATGTTGTCGGAGATATAATGGCATAATCTGATCGTTTTGTTTAACAAAACGCAGTGTAGTGAATGCAGCACTAGAAGTGTGCAGCCCATCTGCTGGGTCCAGGAACCGCAGGGGTAGTGGCCTCCCACAGAAGTGCAGGCCATCTCACACTCCGCTTTCCTAGCTCTAGCATTGCCTGGCTTAAAAAAAGAAACAAAAAGAAAAAAAGTGACATGTCTGTCGCTTCCCTCTGAGACATGCCACATGCCATAAAACGCTTCTAAGCCACTCACACTTTGAGTAATTTCCTTTTAGTCCTGGCTCCTCCTCTGAGATTTTCAGGTGAACAGCATGAATTAGTGTATGCAATGTATAGTAGGGAGCACAGACGCTTTCACGTCAACATTCTTATTAAATTGAAGTCACAGCAAACAAGCTTAATGTAACAGTGATTTTGAGCATAAATATGTGAATAAGTTGTTAAGGATTCCTAATATCAAGGGAAATCTCTATAATCTACGTGATTTTTCCAAACAGTGGGCTTTGCAGGAAAATCTCTATGTCCAGAGATTTGGATACAATTCCAGGTAGTCAGTTTCCTTGGAAGGCTCTAACTACCCAAGAGCATCATCATTGTGTCTGTGTTACTCTGTTTTCTCTGAGGCTAAAGTTTCCTAGCTTGGCAACAATGTGGCACAGAGGCTGTTAAAAACCATTGATTCTTCCCCTGGTTTTGGCACTGCACTTGAATGGCTCCTAATCCAGAATCAAGGGGAGAAGGAAAAATTGAAACGACTAGAAGGGAGGGAGGACACGGGGACAGGGAAGGGGTGGGGGGTGGGGTGGTAAGGACAGAACACTACTTGAAAACCAACATTATCAGTACAATTATTGTCACTCGATTTAAAATGGCACAATTTAAAATTCATAATGAAGTCTATTTTAACGATGAAAAATACAGATTTTGAAAGATCTTTCTATTGTAAAAATATGAATGCTGTGAAATAGATATGTTCCTTTTTCGTACATTTTAACCTTTGAGGTAACTTTACTCTAATTATATGAAGTTGTAGTTATCAGCCATATCCAATTAAAAATGCTAAGCCAGTTTCATCTTGAAAGAGAGACACTGACAATATCTAAATATATGTATGATAAATTAGTTATTGTCAAAGCTATGGCCTGTCATTATTGTGCTTATACAACAGTGTCATCTAGTGGACACTGGTCAGGCAAGTTGTAGTCAAGATTCCTGCAGACGCTTATTTAAAATGAGCTAGTATTAACTGAAAATATGCTTTGTCTCTTTCAATTTCCTGAAATTAAAGTAATTTAAATAATTATTTGTAATCCAGACCACTATTACAGTTCTTTTTTTTTTCAAGAATAGTAAAGGAAGTGAGAACTTCTTATACCTATGGAAAGAAAAATAATTTTAAGGTAATTTTTCATTTTTAAGGTAGCAAAGAGGAACAAAAGAGAATAACTAAGTAACAATAAAAGGGAGATGCTACTATATGTATAGCAATTAGGAAGAGGAAGTTAAAGCTGAAAGATTATTGAGCAGGATTCCAATCTTTAAATCTAAATGAATAACAGTTACATCATCATCAACGACAAAACAATGGTGGTATATGGAGGTCCTATTGTCTTATTTCCAAAGTTTCTGCCATTTTTCAGGTGCTTCCTTTGTGCATTTGTATGTATAATATACCTCTTGCAAAACAGAATTTTTCAAAAGCCCATCATCTTATTAAAAAGCATAAAATGTCATTCATCTTGAATATTAAATTTCTGTTTTATCAAAGCCATTTAGCTTTAATTTTTAAAAAAGTAATCAAATCCCGGAGACACATGATGTAATATAGTTCCAAATTTTGCTGATTCCCTGCATTTTGATTGAAAAATATGGAAAAAACTACATTTGCTAAAAAAGATATAAAAAAGTTAGGCTTTTCAGCATTTCATCAAAATAAATACGGACAATAATTTTAAAAACCACAGTACAATATATATCATGTGAATTTTTGTATTAGTTAAGCATCTATTAGCACTTACGTACTCATTCCCTTGCCCTTGTGTTCGTGACTCTTAATAAATGTTTTATGCCAATTTGGTATCTTTAATCATAATGTATTACTTGGTTTGAAATGTTAAAGCGATGCTGTAAAAACAGTTGCTACTAATTTTCTCACCTTTTGGGCACAATATATCTTTTCCTATCTGTTTAAGTTGTTTCAAGTAGTGCTGGGATGAAATACCTAACCTGATACTGACACATGAACTTGATGACACAAGGCCATGTTGCTATGTTAGACTGAAAGTTCTTTCCTGAATGTTCCTCCACATTATGAAGAGAGTGTTTAGTTGTGAATGCAGTTTGCCAAATTGAAATCATGTGTAGGCTTAGTAAATTTGACCATTTATTTGAAGCAGACTATTTTTTTCTCACTAAATAGAAAATACTTAGCCCTGCCCTGATACCGTGCCATCTTTTACCTTTTACCTGTGTACAGGTAAAATACAAATTAAGCAAAAACTCCATATGCTTCCTGCACGTAATTTTTGTTGACTACTAATTCAAAATTAGGAGATTTTGATGTTTCAACATATAATATTTATATTAATTGGTTCATAATTCACCTCTAAAATTCATGAATTCTCTGTGGTGTAAAAATCTGTCATAAGTAGAAGTATCATTTTTTTCTAATTAAAGTTTATTGGGGTGACAATTATGAGCAAAGTTGCATCAATTTCAGGTGTACAATACTGTCATGTATCATCTATATATCACATTGTGTGTTCACCACCCAGAGTCAGTTCTCTTTCTATCATCATATATTTGATCCCCCACCCTCCTTACCCTTTGGTAACCACTAAACTATTCTCTGTGTCTATGAGTTTTGTTTCTTCATTTGTTTTTCTTGTTCTTTTGCTGTTTTCAATTTTATATACCACATATCATATTTTAAAATATATTTTCAAGATGTGTTTATTTGAAATTTTGAGTTTTTAAATTACAATACTTGTAAATTAACACACAAGTGTACAAATTATTCGGGCCTTTCAGGGAGAAAGGACATCTAGAATTTTGATGTCATTAGAAGAAGATAGATAGATTTAAATATGACAGTTTTTCATTTTGCAGAATAAGTGAGTACTTTGTAGTCCTTCAAAATTAAATTTGCAAGTCATGGAATTGAACAAGCAGCTGATAGGTAAGGCCTAGGTTTGGTATTTTCAGCTGAATCTTATCCTATCCATCAATATTTATTGAGTACCTACCAGAGACTATGAAAGCCAGTGCGCTGGAAGAGAAAATGAGACATATGTTCTATGACCTTCCCAAAACTTACAATTCAGTTGAAGAGATAAAACATACATAAGGGAGAAATTAAATGGCAATGCAAGATTTAAATAACAGTTCAATCTGATGATAGACATGTCACAGAAAGGTTCATGTCCATTTATCGTATGAACAGTCCAGAAACTGAGAGAGCCCCCTCCCTACAGAAGTAAGATATTTTATGATAAATCCTGGAGAACAGATACGTAATAAAGGTCTTTGGAGAGCAAAGGTACAATTAAAAGAAAGTAAATGGTATCTGTGACTTTACTGTCCATTCCCCCTTTTGTTTTCCATGAGTTGTTTTAGTAACAGGTCGAGGCCAACGCTGTAGACGCCAACCTTTCACTGTAGGAGACTTCTGTGAAAATATCAACTTCCTCCAGAAAATTACTCTCAATATTTGTCATTTTGGTAAATACTACTCAGCAGATAAGTAGCACAATCTGCTGATTTGCTCTCACAGGAGGCAAACTACATGCCTGATACCTTAACAGGACACTGGCTACTTAGGAACCAGAAATCTAAAGGACTTTACAGTCATCCTGAGCCATTTTTGAGTCAGACTCTTTGGGAAATAAGATTAATCCCAGGAACATCTTTTTAAAAAGTGACATCCTCATAAAATATTGTTATTCTACTCAAATTACTTCTTCCTGGTGTTGTTTTATTCCTGAAATATTAACATATAATTGTTGGTGTTATCTTCTGCTACAGGGAAATGGATAAATTTTAAAAAGTAAAAACTCTATGTATTATTCTATGCCAATTATATATCATGGAGATTTTCATTTTATTTGTATTAATTCTCCTGTTCTTTTCTGTTCCTTGATGACTTCATAATTGAATTATCTATGTAAAACACTATTTTTTTAATTCAAAAGGTGGCTAATTTTATATCATTACCTCACTGGTTCTTGGCTCAAGACAATGTTTTATGATCAAATGTAGTACCATTTTTTCCCCATCTATAGTAACTATGGCTATTTTGACTCCATAAGGTAGACTGATTTGATTTTATAAATAAATTTTCCCAAGTGTAATTTCTGTCATCTAATTTATACTTTCAATCAAATAGTCCACACTTTCCTACAGCAAAAAGTTACTCCATACTTTATCAGACACTTCTGTTTTAGATAGATACAATAGAATTTAAATAACAGGTAATGTATTTTCCTGGGAAGGAATAAAGAAATAAAAAAACATACTTTGTTCTTATTTTTCTAAAGCAAATTTTGAATTTAAATGGTGATAAATAAAACTGTTAAGCGGACTGATTGTAGGACATTTAGAAAACCTCGCAAGTGGTTGTTAGGGAATTCAGTCATTGCTTTCAATTCATTCATTCCAATCATTTGTTCAATGAATATGACTTGATTAGTACCTGGTGGTTTACTAGGGCTACATGTTCATCTCAAGGAGGTTAAAGACCAAGAGGAAAGACACAAAAGTTAATATATATATCTATGAAGTATGATAAAAAAACTATGATGAATGTTTAAATTTTAAAAAAATATATTACAGTGAAAGACACATTGCCACTAACCCCCTTCAAAATACTCCCCCTTGTTTCGAACACACTTATACCATCGTTCTTGCTACTTTCTGAAGCAGTTCTGGAAGTCCTCTTTCGTGAGTATCTTTAGTTGCACTATCGTGGATGCCTCGACGTCTTGAATTATTTTGACTTTGGGGTAGGGCCAGAAGTCGCACAGTGTCAGATCCGGTGAATAAGGTAGATGAAGACACACTGTAATGTTTTTATTTGACAGAAATTGCCGTATGCCAGAAGAAATGTGTGACATGACAGGAGCATTGTCATGATGGAGGATGAAGTAAAGACACTCACGAAAGAGGGCTTCCAGGAGTGCTTCAGAAAGTGTCAGGAACAATGGGTAAGTGTATTCAAAGTGATGGGGAGGGGGGGAATGGGAGGATTTTGAGGGGGATTAATAGCAATGTATCTTTTACTATAATACATTTTTAAAAATTTAAACATTCACTGTATTTTTTTTTATCACACCTTGAATATAAACTCAGTGTGCTATGCTTTGCACAGCAGCTGTGGGGGTGCAGAGCAAGGACTCTCACCTCACCCTGCCCTTCTGTAAACACCTCAGTCTTGACACCTGTTTTAATAATGTTGCTATGAGCCCAGAACGACCCACACAACTGATTTATTCCCCAGAGTTAAATTCAGAATCTCTAAAAATTCATTGGTTCGCTTTTTAAAAAATAACATTTTTGGTTTCACTTTTGGTTGTAGAAGTAATATTGCTTGATGTATAATGTTAGAAAACTATAGATGAGTTTAAGAACAAAATTCGTGCTGATATACTCTAACAATCCAAAAAGAAAAATCACTGGTTATATTTTCTTTCTTCTCTCTATACTGTGTGTGTGTGTGTGTGTGTGTGTGTGTGTGTGTGTGTTTCTCTAAAACTACATAAATATATAGTTTTTGTTTTGTTTTCTTCATAAATGAGACCATACTGTGAATTAAGTTTGTATTCAACACACCCTTCCATTGAATTTAAGAACTAGTGTTTACATGATCTGAGGCTTGGAAAAAGCAATCCTCCCTAAGGCAAATTCTGGAACAGATTATCCAAAAAGGCAGGGAGGAAGCACTTTCTCTTATATGCTGAGGGGACATCCATTTCCAGGACTCAAGGGAGAAGAGATTTGTTCTCTTTGTGCCATTATGTTGATGTCATCATATTGTGTAACTAGAGTGCTTGCGTTCTTTCCTTATTGTGCCCTAGGGAGGCTGGTCTTAGAGCACCCAATCCCCATGTCGACCAGGCCTCTCTTTCACTATGACTATGAGAACATGAGTCCTTTGGAGTTTAGATGTGATTCAGGCTGTTACTTTTTGAAACCAAAATAATTGTACAGTTTTAACAAATTCTACTGTTCTTGAAACACCATGAAGCAACAGCATAACCTCTGAGCACTCAATTTTATGGGAGGGAGCGATTTTCCTCCCAAACTAGTTGCAGTTTCTTGAGAAGAGAATTTTTGCTGGGGAATTGTTTTGGTAATGGAGGGAGGACAGATAAACAAATGGTTGATAGGATCAGGAATGGTCAACTTTAGAAGTAAGTAGCCTGTGATAGAAAGCATCACCGAATGAGACCCAGCCTGAAACACAGGGAAGGCTCTGGGTGAGAGACCCAGCATTTCAAGAGATTAAGCTGATTCTAGGGCAGACATCTGTTTAATAGAAAAATAATTGCACAAAGGGCATTACTTTTTCTTTGGCGCATAAAGAAGGCATTTCTGAAAAATAGTGTATCATACTCACTAGTTCACACTCCTAGTCCCTAACGGCTCTTTAGCCTCTCAGAGACAACTGCTGACCTACCCTAGATCTCTGCAACCTAGAAGCCTGTTTACTTAGAAAACAGAACCCCTGGCTATCTGTAACCCACAGAAAATTGTTCCCTAGCCAAACTCTTACTTCTAGTTTTGTGTGACTTCTCATTCATATGTAAGAGTAGCTTGAAAACTCAGCCCTCTGATATACTTTTTTGGACACCAATCACCACTACAGTTAATTAATAGCTCTTCCTCCAAAGAGTGACCCAAGTGGATAAATAGGTGCTTTGCCATCACGGCTGCTGCCCAACTTTTCTCGTTTAATCCATCTTTAATGTGATCAGCCCATCTTTAATATGAAACTTCCATTTCAGAGATTATGAAGATCTGCATCTATTCGTGAGATAAATTTACCACAATAATGGAGATATAGCTTTGCTTATGCCAACCTGAAAGAAACCTATTATTAAAATCGTATCTTTTCAAAGCCTCAAAAGTGCATCCACACTTTGCATGAAGCCAGATGAGAACTTCTCTTTATAAGACTCTGCTATATACTATTATGTGTCCATCGGTATTTGGTTATGTGTACCCTCCTCTATAAAATAAACTTCTAGAATGTCAAGATTATGTCTTCTCTATCTTTGTACGTCTGCTGAGTTAAGAATATATTTTTTATGTAGTCATAATGTATGCATTATATAAGGTAAGTATTTTAAATGTAGTAAACATTCAAATTACTAAAAACAGGCTAAAGCTAATCAATGCTCTTAGAAGTCTGGAATGTGGTTAACCTTGCAAGTGGACTATGGACAAGAGAGGAAATAAGGGGTTTGGGGGGAGCTGGTGTTTATGTCGTATTTTCGACCTAGATGTGTTCAGTTGAGCTGCATACTTATGGGCACTTTTCCTCATTATATTTCAATAAAGAGAAAAAAATATATTCCAGGTGCTATATACATGACTTAAAGCTGTTGCTTTGTCTTGGTTAATAGTTTAAATATTAATATTTAATGTTTTAGTGGTGATATTTTTTAAAAGAACATGGTAACTTTGGTGGATGGCTGGATAATGGGGTATTTTGGGTACATTTTGTAATGAAATTAAATGCTTATTTAATTTTGCAATTAAATGTCATTCAGATGCTCTCCAGAGTGACTAATTTAGTATCCCAAGTGAAGAACATGTTCAACTAATTATAGATATAGATATACAGATATGGATAGATACATGTGTAAACATATATAACTTCAGAAAATTATCTCAATTTTTATCAATTAATAATTATATATGTAAACTAGCTGTTTGAGTGAAATTTTAGCTCCTTAATTAGTCAATAGGTCAAGAAAATGTTAATAAAATACTTCAATCTGGCTCCCTTTTCAGGATATATTCATTCGTTTCTTCAACAAATATTTGCTGCCCCACCCTGGGAGGTGGAGATAAGAAAAACATGGGCATCTCCCCAAGATCTCATAGTCTACTAGGAAAGACAGGAGTGTAAATCCATCATTTCAATAGGATGTAATAAGTCAAATAAATGAAGCCTATATAAGGTATTTGTAGCAGAAAGGAAGAAATTATTTTCTTCTTCTAATTGACAATAGAAAAGTTTAGTGGAAAATGAGATCATCCTAAATCACGTGTTGAAATGTGAGTGAGAAAAAATCAGATGAATTGAAGGTTTACAGAGAAAGCAGTCTTTCCAGACAGAGATAAAAACAAGAGCCAAGAAAAAACTTGTAGTCCATTTCACCAGATGCTACTGGATGAATGGCTAGAAAGGGCCAAGCCTCTGAGTAATGCTTAAGGGTTTGAGGAGTTTTCTTCATAAAAGCCCTTAAAGTCTTTCCCTCCTTCCATACCTCTTTCCCTCACTCCTTTATTCTAGCCCTCCATTTTATTTTCTCTACTCAATCTAATTCCCCAATTGAAATGTTCTTTGCATAGAAATTGTGCCTATTTATCTGTAAATGTTTACACATCACACCCACACCTGGGCACCTCAATGACCTACATCCTCTCCAGGTTTAGGTAAATCAAAATCATTTTGCAATAAATCATACTTCTGAAAAACTCAGTAGTAGTGGCAACTTCAATTCATATTCAAGATCTCTTCTTTAGCTACTTTAGTACTCGTATATCCACAGAATAGCACAGAAGCAAATAGAAAGTAGTAAAGATCTGCTGCTACCTGCATGATGTTTTGTTTGTTTGTTTGTTCTTACCTATTACTAATCTGTATCTCAAATGCTTTTTGGTGTCCTTACAGCAAAAGTGACAACCTCAAAAGTCAATGGGGGCCACGAAATGAACATATTGTAAATAGGAATAAGAAAAACAAGAACACAAGGTTTATATGAATGACAATTGTCACTGAACCTCATTGTAGGGGAAAAGTAGGGTGGAGAATCCAGAAAACTAGAGTTCACACCACTACTAAAGTGGGAATTTTCTATTAGCTCCAGCCAATTATTGCCAACAGGGAATATGAGCTTTGCGTTCACCGATGTTTAGATTTTTTTAAAGAGAAGATTCAGATTTTGCGTGAAACCTCTCAATTTTTAAATGTGGTCCTTGAATAAAGATGTTCAAAACCACATTGGGTTTTGACAATTTGAACATGTCTGAGTTCCACAACAGCCATCAGGTCGCTAATTTAAAAACCTCTGTCTTTTAGCAAAATATATGTATGCTCTCTCCTAAATAGATGAACCCCACTTTACTTACTGATTTTGTTCTCTCAGTAACTGATACATTTTTCTGGAGCAAAAACTGGTGGCTTAGAAGTCTTGTTATGCTTAGAGCATATGCTAAGAGCTCAATAAATGATTATTGTTGAATTAAAACTCCAAAATGGATTCTTTTTAAGGCACAAGATTCTCTTTAGTCTTACCTGATTGGCTGTATTTTGAAATTTGGAAAAGGATTTTTTCACAGTAATGTCAAAACTACAAATTTTCTTGCTTATTCGTGAATTGTTTGGGAATTCTCCTACCAATATCAAATTTTGGCACAGTTCTCTTTAATAACACATTAAGTTGGCTCTGGACTCAACTTCTAGAATTCTTTTTTTCTATATGATTGACCTTAACCCCATTACATTTTCTCCGAGTCTCCCTTTCTTCATGTGCAAAATGGATTTGATAATAGTGTCTGCTTCATAAGGTTGTTTGTGAAGAGTTTAAGTGATATGATATTAGTCAGGAAAAAATGCTTCACACATGCCTGCAATGAGATTCTAATTGAGGTTGTTGCCATAAGCAGCTGGATTGATTATAACCTTTGAAAATAGGGTCTATCTGGAAAGAAATGGCATTAGGTGAATTAATAAATCTTCCTTCTCATTCAAAGATATTAAAATTTGGATTACTTCACTTTCAATGCCAAAATTTAAATGACATTTTAATATATCAACCCTTGCTAAAAACAAAACAAAACCACCACCACCACCACCACCACAACAACAACAACAACAAAATAGCTCTTTGTTCTTTCAGGAGCCAAGGTTTTTTCATTTTTCAGTTTAGTCTAAGTATCCTGCTTTACATTATAATTTTGCTCATAGCCCTGGAATTGCCAATTTTCCACTTAAGCCAAAAAGAAATACACCCCAGGGTTTCAATGAAATCTCAGAATGACACCTCCTCAGCCAGCCCTCTGACTATATTGGGGTGGCATTACTATATGACGACACATTCTCTCTTTTGGAGAAAGAAAAATGAGAAAGTTCCATCTTCTTGGCTTCGTGTTTGTCTTCACAGCCAGCACACCTTTTCATATGATTCTTTTTAGAATGTAATGTCAGAGTGAAGCCAGCGGAGAAAAGTTCCAAAGAATGGAATTGCCATAGCAACACCCTATATTTCTCATCAAGTTTGGTCTTGTGTGGATCCTCACATTAAAGCTTGTTTGTCAGCTTGGTGAAAGCCATGGCTGTAATCTTCAATGTGAAAATCTCTTCGGCCCATCAAGAAGTTAAAAATAGAGGAGAATAATTTGAATTAGTTCACAAACATAAAAATCTGGAATTGCAGCTCCTCCACAAATGGAATTAACTCATAGAACACTGGCATTTGGGACCACTTAGATTTCCCCCTACGGTTTCAAATTGGATTCAGTACTTGTCATTATGACTTATTATTTGTTGAGTGCGGACCAAGTACTCAATTCTGAGCAAAACAAAGGGTATAGTACTCATCTCCTTCACAACAGAAACATTGAATATTTTAACAGAAGCATAACATTGAACAGGAGTCTAGACAAAGGATGTGTGTGTGTGTGTGTGTGTGTGTGTGTTTTATTTGTTTAATAGTTAGAAAATTAGTCTATTTTAGGTCTTCCCTAGCCAATAAAGCATTATATTAAAAAAGCTTTGCTTTTGAGACTTTTGTGGTGAATTCACAGACTTTTTAAAAAGAAAATTTAAACAAAGAAGAATTCTCAGATAAGTAACATTATACATTAAATGTTTTTTTAAAATATTCTTCCATGGTTTCAAACTAGTCTTTGTTTGGAAGTCTGCTTTTTCATTTCAAATACCTGCTTAAAAAAAATCAGGACTTCTGAAATGTAGGGACTATGAATATTGGAGATACTTTTTCAAAGTGTCCTCTACAATAGTTAACATAAAAATCAGATATATTCTTAGTACAAATGAATCACATATTCTTCATTTATCCCAATAAGTTGTCTGTGGTGTGAACAGTTTGCATGTTGCAATTTAAGGTTATACATGGTTGTTAGTTACAAAAAACCTAAACCTATAAGTAAATAATACTGAAAATATGCCTTGCCATTTTTTGTAGCAACAGAATATTTTCATTCATCCTCATTATCAAGGGATATAAAATTGAACTTCAAATATTATTCAAGTGCTAATTAAATACTTTATGGTCATAGAATTGTTACCTAGAATTTATAGAACTAGCGAAAAAAAAAGACATACCTAATGAACATTAGGTTGGTTGATATAGTTTTTAAATAAAAAGACTAAAAAACTATTTATATGTATAATTAAAATTGATCATCTTCAAAAACAGATATCCATGGAATTCATTGATTGTTAGAAAAACTTTAGAGTAAGGACTTTGTTTTATACAAGAAAACAAAGCAATTGTTATTAACTTTTAAATGTGCCTTTTCTGACACTGAAACAGACATAAGCATGCAACTGACATATTTTCAGATTCCTTGGCAATGATACATGCAATTTTAATCTTGGCTATTAATTCTCTTCTTTAAATCACTAGCCCACTTCTTTAACTACTTTATTATTTCATGCTAATATTTATTTCACTGCTCTAGATCACCCTGATATTTAGCTTATGCAGTGATGCATGGAAATTAAACTATAGATATTCATTATTTTCCTGCTTTTGCCTCAGTGCATAACATTTTCAGTTGTATGTTGTTAAGAAGTAAAATTTTCATCACAGGCTTACCATCATGTGACCTCGGCCTTGTGGTGATTAAATGTTATGAGGATTTGGCATAAAGACATCAACTAGCAATGACGGGCAACAGTAACTGATGACAGGGAAGATGGCTATGTAATTGTGACAGCTGTGAAATAACCTATGATCTTAAGAAAAAGTCAGCATTATACACTATAACCCTAGCCATCACTTTGAAAGCTAAGGTTCCACAATGAAAAGACCAGAAATTCAATTGTTTTCAAATGATATATTGGGTTACAATATTTTTGTCAGCAATTACTTTGTCACAAAATCGTTTTTTCGTCGTCTTCTTTTTTCCCCTGTGGAGTTCGATGGGGATGCTGGCTTTTCCCAAAATAACCTTTAATTATAGCTTTTGATCTTGACATTCTTGAAAAATGCCCTACTGGCTAGTCTTCTATAAGTACCATCTGTAAGTTTTGAACATAAACTAACTGGTTCTAGAATCTGCCTGGCAAAAAGCATTACGAGTCATTTTGGAAAAAGTCAGGCATAGTCAATTTTCACAGTCTTGAAACTTAAAATGATTTCTTTTAGCTTTCAGGAGAAAAAATATTTTCTGGCATGAAATTCTGTGTTAGAATTTTCAAGCAAAAAATAGAGGGGAAATCTGGAATATAGCAAAAACTAAAGATACAGTAGAAATCTGAATATAATAGAAACTGCATTTGTCAAGAATATAAGAAAAGAGTTTGCAACTTTATTTTCACAGTTATAACCAATTATTTATATCTAAAATATGATGAATGTATATTTCTGAAGAGTGCATGTAAAATTGGAAGGAAAAATATATTATCAGTAATTATGAAGGAAGTACTTCAGAACATCTTTGAGTCAATCAGTGCCTTGGTGAACATCTAAGAGATGGCCTCAACTAAGAGAAAAACAGAGGGTGAAGAATATCTTATTCACAGAGCTCTGTAACAGATTAATTCTTGACACTTACTTGCCACAGCCCGGCCTTTGCTCAGTGTCCTTAGAAATAATAACATTGAACATTCACCTTAATAGTAAAACATTGAAGACATTTACTTCTTTGAACAAGATTTTGACAAAAAGTATTTCTTACAGAGAGATGATGGTCTCTGTCATAAGTGGTATTTATAGGTAAACTGCTGCTTGTAACAAACTGCTTCATTTGCCCTTATTTTGAACTATGGATTCCTTGAAGTATGGAGTCTGATAGGAAGTATTCTTTAAATAGCAAAAGCTTTCTTCTCTGTTGATAATTTATAAAAGCACATCCCCCAAAGAATCCTGGGGTTTTATATGTGTGCCAATTCAGAGAATAATCTATACTTACACTTTTTCTAGAGGGTCAAGAGTCCCTATGGAAGGTTTACCTGAAGTGTCTTTGACTCATCGAATTAGGATGGCCTGATTTTTGGTAATAGTGTTTACCAGAAAACCCATGTCAGCGTTCATTATAAGCAAATAAAGCTATTTTAAGAGAAACAGTTTATGGTTCATATTATCTTCTGATCTCAGCTTCCTAATGACTCCAATATATCTTTCTGGAAATGGACACAGAGTGCTGTGATTATGACCCCTGCTTCTAAGATGAGTTTTATTTCTAGTACCACTAACTTTGCTAATTTAAAGATATGAAAAAAACCACATCTCTGTTCATTCATACTCATATTCACTGTTTCTCTTTCTTTGTATGAACATATGTCAGCATAAAATCCTTTGCTTAATATTTAAATAAGAATATGCTATATTAATGGAATAATTATTTTGCTAGTGTGTGGTTTTAACTTCAGAACCTACAACCTGTCAACTGCTGGGTGGCAGTAGCTTCTTCTTCTTCTCCTCCTCCTTCTTCTTCTCCTTCTTCTTCTTCTTCTTCTTCTTCTTCTTCTTCTTCTTCTTCTTCTTCTTCTTCTTCTTCTTCTTCTTCTTCATATTATTATTATTCCTATTCTTCTTCTTCACTGTCATCACAGATATTGTTTACTGAATGTTTATCTGGGAATGTACTCTACATATGCTATCTGTTTAGAACCCCACAAATAGAAGTTCAAAAAGGCCCATTACTGGTAAGAAGTGGAGGATAGATTCAAATCCAGGTGTGTCTACTGCAAGATAGCAGCCCCTAAATAACTTTGTATAATACGTTTTAAAATGTAATGCATTTCTCAGTATTCCCAAAGCTTCCATTTTCAAAATTGAACGCACAACCCATGTATCAATTATCCATATCATGGGTGTGTCTATTTGAACCAAGACTCTCTGGATATTGGCGTCTGCCTCTTCAGAACATCTCACAAAAAAACAAAAAATAGCAACAAAAAAGAAAGAACGAAAGAAAAGAAAAAGAAAAAGAAACTTTATATATTACATTTCATAATTTTTAAAACTTTTACTAATAATCAGAAATGCAAAAAGAGCTCACATATGCAGTGGTGCTGTCTGTACCTGTGTCACACATCGGCCTATTTTATCTAATCTAGCTCCCCTTTGCCTCCCTCTCCTGTTCCTACTTCTTTCCAATGACTACAAAAGTTTTCCCCCTCATCTCTAGATGAATAATACCCTACACATCAAGGAATCTCTTTGGGAATGAACTTTGGAAACTGCACCAAAGTCCCAAGTGGGTTTATGAAAGAATTTTCTTCAGAACAAATTCAGTGTTCCTGGAAGAAATTATAGTGAGTATAATTTTCTGTACCTTTCACATGTAATTCACTTGAAATTATTCAAAAAGTAATATTGGGTTGTCGGAAAAGTCATGACACATGTTTGCGACAGATGGCACTGGTTCATTTTTGGAAGTACTAGAGTCATTCGCATCTATGTTATTGCTATGTCATTTGACAGCTGACAGTTCTAGCTTCATTAAAAAAAATTGAGCGATTTGGTTGAGTTTTGGAAATTTTACAACAAGTTGAAGATAGAAGACCAAACTGTGAAGTTTTGCCATATTTTACTGTTTTACTTCCATAAAGGGAAGAACACACGTCAAGCTTGTGAAAAGCTGCATAAAGTTTATGGTGATAATACTCTACAAGAACATCAGTGCCAACAATGGCTCATGAAATTCCATGCTGGTGATTTTTATCTCAATGATGCTCCTTGGTCAGGGAGGCCCACCGAGGTTGATGACGACAAAATAAAGGCATTGATCAAGTCAAACCCACATTACACGACATGAGAGACTGCAGAAACATTGAACATCCATCATTCAAGTGTTCATGACCACCTGAAGAAGCTGGGATACATAAGCAAGCTCGATATTGGGGTTCTGCATAAACTCAAAGAAGTTCATTTTGGTGTAAAAGGATGATGGAAAATTTGAGAAGCAATCTTCTCAAAGGATTTCACAAGTTTATTAGAATTTAAGAGCCAGAGTCACCAAAAAAACCAAGTTCACCTCTGGAAATCCAACACCCCAGACACAAGTGTTGGGTGGAGAGGAAAGGTTGGTTTATTCAGGAAGCAGCCTGAGATGACAGCAGCCTAATGTTCAAAGACCATCTCCGAAGTTCCAGACAATGTAGAACAGGTTTAAAGGGGAGGAAGGCGAGCAGGAGTCCAGGGAAATGAGAGCGAAGTGTGTGTTTCTTTAGTCACAGATGACGCTTTTGCACATCAGACTCCTGGGTGCCAGCCGCTGGTCGCAGCTACTTTGGAGACATTCCTTCCTTTTGCAAAATAAACCCTTAAATTCTCCCTGAAACCCTGACGTTATCTCCTCCTGCTTGACAAAGAAACAACACATCAGCGACACAAAATTATACTGTGAGAACAAAAGGAGTTGAGCGAGAAGAACCGTTAACATGTGAACAAAGGCCTAATTAAGAATTAAATTATTAGGTGACTTCTGACTGATTTTCTTGCAAAACGTTGACTCTTCATAGTGTTAGGGGCGGCAGTGGAGGCGGTAGCGGCAGCCAGAACTAGTCTCCAGGCCCAGCCCTTGGGCAGGCAACACCAGGGCAGGACTGACAGCTAGCTGGGGGTCCCTGCCACTGGCCACCCTCACAGCACGTCAGCCCAGAGCATGTCTCACCTTGAGCAAGTGCCAGCCAGACCAGGGCCCATGTCCTCGTGTGGCGCACGGGCAGAGGCCCTTTTCTCCACACACACACAAAAAAAATTATTTAGTCCTAGCTGGCAGAAATACTAGGGGCATTAAAAATCACAGGGGGCTCTGCTCCACCAAGATTCCAGCAGGTCTGGGATAATACTAAGGAGTAGGAGAGATGAAAAGAATGCTTTGAAATTTGCCTCTAGTTTTTACTCATCTTTGAAACCCACTTTTAATAGTACATTGGGAGATAAAAATGAAAAGGGGAAAAACGAGCTCCTTAGGTATAGAATTTATTCCAATTTGAGCTAGAGGGAAAGGAGTATAAAAGCTAAAAGGATCCCATGTCTCAAAAAGGACTTGAATAGTCCTGACAAGTATCCTCAATTTTCACCAGATAGGGGATTGAGAACATTTCTCATTTTCCACTGTGTGAATGTCTTCAGGTGACATAACCGAAGGTCAAAGAATACAGCAAAACTATACCAGTGATCAGAGTCTGAAAAGTCTATGTCAGATTTGGGGAAGTAGCAGTGTTGTCAGGGGAAATTAACTACGATTAGATGAACATTGCTCATAATCACCATATCAAAGACAAGGCATTCAAGTAAAAATCTACAAATCCTGTGAAAAGCTTGTTGCAAGTGAATTCTTTGTGGAGACAAGTGAAGGGACATAATCATGTTGAAGTATCAGAGACAGGAGAACAAAGTGTAAGTGTAAACGTGATTGCCTACTTTATTGACAAAATTCTGTTTGGGCAAAATTTAGGAGCATTTTGCATTATTGATTTCTTTGTTTTAGTCATTAAAGAAAAATGGACCCTCTCATTCATTAGATTAATTCTACCAGCTTTTTCTTTTAATTGCATTCACTATAACCAGTCTAGTAATTACTTCTCTTTACATCTTAATTTCTTTTCCACTGTTTTCGCTTCCTCTCCCTACAAATGTTATCTAGGGAATATTTCTTTGGTTAACCTCTCTATCAAGCTAGTGTCCTGCCTCCCCCTTCCCACCTCTCCTCATTATCACCATACTTCTTTTTTTAAAAAAAAAATTCACTTCAGTTATACAAAACAATCTAATAGACATTTACACCCCTCACAAAGTGATAACCCCAACTATCACTCGGACATCGTATATAGCTGTTACAATTCCATTGACTATATTCCCTATGTTGTACTCCATATCCTGGGGGGGAGGATTTATATACATACATATACACATACATGTGTATATATATATATATATTATAAATATATATATTATAATATATATGCATATATATATATAAAGTAATAGTTGACATTCAACATTATTCATCTTCAGCTTCAGGTGTACAACACATTGGTTAGGCATCTACACAGTCCATGAAGTGGTCTCCCTAATAAGACATGTGCCCATCTGACACCCTACAAAATCTTTACAACATTATTGATTATATTCCCAAAACTGCCTTTCATATCCCCGTGGCAATATTGTGACTGTTAATGTGTACTTTCTAATCCCTTTACCTTCTCCCCCATCCCCACCCCCCTCCCATCTAGCAACTATCAGGTTTGTTTTTTTCTTATATCTCTGAGTCTATTTCCATTTTGTTTGTTCGTTTATTCTGTTCTTTAGATTCCACATATAAGTGAGATTATATGGTATTTGTCTTTCTCCGACTGACTTATTTCACTTAGCATAATATTCTCTAGGTCCATCCATGTCGTTGTGATAGTAAGATTCCATTCTTCTTTATGGCCAAGTAATACTCCATTGTATAAATACTCCATTGTACCACAGTTTCTTAATCCAGTCATCTACCAATGGGCATTTTGGTTGTTTCCATGTCTTAGCTATTGTGAATAGTGCTGCAATAAACATAGGACTGCATACATTTTTTTTTGAATTAGTGTTTTGAGTTTCTCTGGATAGAAACCCAAGAGTGGAATTGCTAGGTCATAAGGTAGTTCCATTCTCAATTTTTTGAGATACCTCCATACTGTTTTCCATAATGGCTGCACCAATCTGCAGTCCCACCAACAGCACATGAGGGTTCCTTTTTCTCCACATCCTCGCCAGCACTTGTTGTTTGTTGATTTATTGATGGTAGCCATTCTGACAGGAGTGAGGTGGTATCTCATTGTGGTTTTTATTTGTATTTCTCTAATGATTAGTGATGTTGAGCATTTTTTCATATGTCTGTTAGGCATGTGTATGTCCTTTTTAGAGAAATGTCTCTTCATACCCTTTTTCCATTTTTAATTGGGTTGGGGTTTTTTTGGTGTTCAGTTGTAGGAGTTTTTCATAAATTTTTAATATTATCCCCTTAACAGATATATCATTGACAAATATCTTCTCCCATTCAGTAGGCTGCCTTTTTGTTTTATTGATGGCTTCCTTTGCCATGAAAAAACTTTTTAGTTTGATGTAATCCCATGGTTATTTTTCTTTTGCTTCCCTTGCCCAAGGGGATATGTCAGTAACAATATTACTAAGGGTAATGTCTGCAAATTTACTTCCTATGTTTTCTTCTAGGAGTTCTATGGTTTTGGATCTTACATTTAAGTCTTTAATCCATTTTGAATTTATTCTCACACATGGCACAAGGAGGTGGTCCAGCTTCATTTCTTTGCATGTGTCTGTCCAGTTTTCCCAGTACTATTTGTTAAATAGGCTGTTTTTACTCCAATGTAAATTCTTGCTTCCATTGTCATAGATTAAATGACCATATAGGTATGGATTTATTTCTGGGCTCTCTATTCTATTCTATTGATCTATGTGTCTGTTTTTATGCCAATACCATGAAGTTTGGATTAACCTTGTAGTATGATTTGATATCAGGTAGCATGATACCTCCCACTTTGTTCTTATTTCTCAAGATTGCTGTGGTTATTCAGGGTCTTTTATGGTTCCATATAAATTTTAGGATTATATGTTCTAGTTTTGTGAAAAATGTCATTGGTAATTTGATAGGGATTATGATGAATCTATATATTGCCTTAGGTAGTATGGACATTTTAACTATATTAATTCTTCCTATCTATGAGTATGGTATGTGTTTCCATTTATTTGTATCTTCTTTAATTTCTCTCTTCAATGTCTTATAATTTTCTGAGTATCGTTCTTTTACTTCCTTGATTAAATTTATTCCTAAGTATTTTACTGTTTTTGAAGTAATTGTAAATGGGATTGTTTTCTTAATTTCTCCTTCTGATAGATTGTTATTGGTATATACAAATGCAACTGATTTCTGATGTTAATTTTGTATCCTGCTACTTTACTAAATTTATTTATCAGTTCTAATAATTTTTAGTGGAGTCTTTGGGGTTCTCTTATATAGTATCATGTCATCTGCATATAATGACAATTTTACTTTCTTCTTTTCAATTTGGATGCCTTTTATTTCTTTTTCTTGTCTGATTGCTGTGCTAGAACTTCCAGAATTATGTTGAATAAAAGTGGTGAAAGTGGGTAACCTTGTCTTGTTCCTGATCCTAAGGGGAATGGTTTTAGCTTTTTCCCATTGAGTATGATGTTATATGGCCTTTATTATGTTGAGATATGATCCCTCTATTTCCACTTTGGTAAAGGGTTTTTATCATAAATAGATGCTGGATTTTGTCATATGCTTTTTCTGCATCTGTTGATATGACCATATGGTTTTTATTTTTCATTTTGTTAATGTGGTGTATCACATTAATTGATTTTCGAATATTGGACCAAACTTGCATACCAGGAATGAATCCCACTTGATTTTGGTGTAGGATCTTTTTAACGTATTGCTGAATTCGGTTTGCTAATATTTTGTTGAGGATTTTTGCATCTATGTTCATTAGGGATATCAGCCCTATAGTTTTCTTTTTTTGTAATGTCTTTGTCTAGTTTTAGGATCAGGATGATAGTGGCCTCATAAAAAGAGGTTGAGAGCCTTGCCTCTTTCTGGATTTTTTGGAATGGCATTTCACCCTAAAGCAGCAGAATATAATTCTTCTCAAGTGCATATGGAACATTTTCCAAGATAAACCACATGCTAGGGCACAAAACAAGTCTCAACAAATTTAAGAAGATTAAAATCATATCAAACATCTTCTCTGACCACAGTACTATGAAACTAGTGCTCAATTACAAGAAGAAAACCAGAAAACACACAAACATGTGGGGACTGAATAACATGTTACTAAATAGCGAGTGGGTCAAAATGAGATCAAGGAAGAAATCAAAAGATACCTCGAGACAAACGAAAATAAAAACACCATGACTCAAAATCTATGAGATGCAGTGAAAGCAGTTCTAAGAGGGAAATTCATGGCAATGGAGGCCTACCTAAAGAAATAAAAAAAAATTTCAAATCAGCAGTCTATCTTTACACCTAAGGGATCTGGAAAAAGAACAGCAAAATAAGCTGAAAGGGAGTACAAGGAAGGAAATAATAAAGATCAGAATGGAAATAAATGAAATAGAGACAACAACAACAACAAAAACAGTACAAAAGATCAATGAAGCCAAGAGCTTGTTTTTTGAAAGGATAAACAAAGTTGACAAACCTTTAGCCAGACTCATCAAGAAAAAGACAGAGAGGACCCAAATTATTAAATCAGAAATTAAAGAGAAGTGACAACAGACACCACAGAAATACAAAAAAGTTTAAGGAAATACTACGAGCAACTGTACACCAACATATTAGACAATCTGGAAGAAACTGATAAATTTCTAGAGGCATACAATTTTCCAAGGCTGAATCAAGAAGAAACAGAAACTCTGAACAGACGTATTACTACCAATGAAATTGAATCAGTAATCAACAAGCTCCCACAAAACCAAAAGCTCTGGACCAGATGGCTTCACAGATGAATTTTGCCAAACATTCAAAATAGAGTTATCACCTATTCACCTCAAACTATTAAAAAAATCACCCTACTTGTTAAATAAGTCTTTATTGTTTCCACTGCTACAATACTCATTTATCCGTTGGCAGTTTTGTGACTCTTTATTTACCAAAGACTTTCCTCTTTTAAAAGATAACACTACCTTGCTATTCACCAAGTCCACTAGCTTTTAAAAACAAAACAGCTTCTTCAAGATATAATTTATAAGCAATAAAATTCTCCAACTACAAATGTACACTTTGATTCATTTTAACAAATGTGTACAGTGTGTAATCCCAACCACAATCACATTGTAGAACCTCCCCAACACCCCAAAAAGTTTCTTTGCACTCTTCTGCATGAGGAATTCTTTTTATTTTTAATTATCAAAACTCTTAAGTCTACTTCGAACAACAGCAATAGTAAAATTCAGTAGTCCACAAGATTCACTTGGCATGCTTAGTACAACTGCAGCTCTCTGAACCCCATTCCCCGAAATTCTCATGCATTATAAACTTTCAGAAATCAGAATCAGACCATGGTACTTCACTGGTTTTCCACTGTTTATGATAAAACTATAAACTCCACAATGTGGCTTAAAAATTTTGTCCTGCTTATCTTCTTAATTTTATCACTCCCAGCATTCTCCATCTCCCCTACTCCCAAGGCGAGCTCCTGAAATATCAGTCTGTTTCAGATATCCTTGACTTTGCTATTACTGCTCCCTGTATTCAGAATGTTCCTCTTCCACCATTTCCTAAACCAAAATATACACACACACATTTCTCAATACTCCACAGTGAATTGTTTTAAGCAGAGGTGTGCCGTGATATAGCGATCTCTCCCAAATCTACCACCACCCAGCCTAAGATATAATGGATCACACACTACTTGGGGCTGCCATTTATTATTACTAAAAAAAAAAAAAAAACGGAGCTTAAGCAAAATTTTACATTCAATTTCCACCTTTAAACTAACCAGGCACATTACTACCCTGGAGGCTTTTCTCCCCATGCACACCCCTTGGGCAAATTATCTTTTTTTCAGGTCTCACTTTACATGCCACTTATTTATGAGGTCTTGACTGACCCTCTAATCTAAATGGGTCACAGGGTCCATTTCCCCCAATACACTTTTGAAGAAATCTGTTTGTTTGTTTATTATTATTTGTTAAATGTCTGTCTCTTTCACTAGTTGGTAAGCTCCAGATAAGGAAGACCTGTATCAGTTTTGTCCTCTACTGAACAGAAATAACTGGTTCATTGTAGGTTCTTTAGGACATACTTATTTAATAAATTAATATGTGTTGATAAGATGTGCTCAGTGACAAAAATGAAAACTGAATATTGATTCTAATAAAACTATCAAATATATTGTCAATGGTATTTATTATCTATACCACATTATCTTATATATAACAATATGAGATCTGCCAATTAAGTTTACAAACTCACCCCAGAAAAACTGCTATATACCTGATTGCTTCATATCACTATGGCCACCTTCAAAGTACTCCCCTTGTGAAGCTATGCACTGATAACAGCGCCTGGTCCACCCTTCAAATCAATTTTGGAACTCTTTTTCTAGAATGGCCATCAGAGCTGTCATCGTATTATGCTTGATGTCCTGGATGTCATCAAAATGTCTTCCTTTCAATATTTTCTTTATCTTCCAGTTAAGAAAGGAGTCACTGGGGGCCAGATCAGGTGAGTAGGGAGGGTGTTCTAATACAGTTATTTGTTTACTGGCTAAAAACTCCTTCACAGACAGTGCTGTGTAAGCTGGTACATTGTGGTGATGCAAGAGCCATGAATTGTTGGCGAAAAGTTCAGGTCGTTTTCATTTAACTTTTTCACTCAGCCTTTTCAGCACTTCTATTTACTGTTTTCCCAGTTGATACAAATTCATAATGAATAATCCCTCTGATATCAAAAAAGGTTAGCAACATTGTTTTGACTCTTGATTTGGACTGATGGAACTTTTTTGGTTGTGGAGAATTGGCTGACTTTTACTGTGCACTTTGATGCTTCGTTTCAGGGTCGTATTGGTACAGCCATGTTTCATCACCAGTGATAACATGGCCCAAAACATCATCTTGCCTTTCCAAAAGGTCTTGGCAAAGTTCTCCTTTCTTCTGCTTTAGTTCATCGGTGAGCTCCTTTGGGGCCATTTTTGCACACACTTTTCTCATGCCAAGATTTTCAGTTACAATTTTCCTACTGTTTCTCTATCGATGTTTACTTGGTCTGCTATGTTTCTCACACTCAGCTGATGATGTTGACACACAATTCAAGAAAATTTTTACAATGTTTTCATCAGTTCTGCTTGTTACTGGCTGCCCTGACCTTTCTTCATCAGTGACGCGTTCTCTCCCCTCAGAAAACGTTTAATCCATTTGTACACTGCAGTTTTCTTCATGGCACTATCCCCATAAGCTTGGACTAACATGTCCCTGATTTCACTTCCACTCTTGCCAAGTTTAATGAGAAACTTAATGTTTGTTCGTTGCTCTAATTCAAGCTCAGACATTCTTGTGACAGCACATAAAAACACGCAACAAGAATAATGACCGCTCAGCAAGATCCTGCCACAAGTCGACACTAGCACAGCTGTGAGACACTGATATAGCAAGGTTATGAAACCTTACCAAGCTGTTTGTACAGTACTGCCAATGTACGAGTAAGCACACGGTGGCAATTTCGCTAACCTAATTGTCAGACCTCGTATATCATCATTTTCTACTTATTTTGTCAATATATTCTCCTATGTTACAAGTAATTTCCTCAAAGAGCAAAAACCATGTGTTCTATATCATTTATACCCTCTACAACATTGACCACTTCCAGTCACAAAACTAAAATAATATATATAATGACAATAAAAATATGATAATAATATCTAACATTTATTGAGGATTACTTTTGCTAGGCAATGTGCTAAGTGCTTTAAATTAATTAAAATATCTTAATCATTGGGACAACTGCATGAGGTAGATGTGATTATTATTCCCATCTTACAGATGAGAGAAGTCTAACATTCACAGGGATAACTACATAGTTATTAAGCAGCTGTGACAGGAGGTAGATCTAAGCAGTCTAATTTATATCTCGATCATCATTTTAGTAAAAACAAATGTTTGCACTTTATTTATTTCCATCCATTTCCATATCTACCAGTTTCATGATCGGATTTTTATTTTTGAAGTTCACTTTGACAATTGTAAAGAAAGGCTGTATTAGAGGACTGGGGAGAGAGTTCTTTAGGGGCTTCCACTCCCAGAACCTCAGCTTAAAAAAAAATGCATATACATCACTTTTCCCTATTTCATAGACACCTTTTGATAAACAATTAAAATATTGGAGTAAAAGATCCACTATTTCTCAGAAAATCAAGTGCTTTATAAGTTGATAACATTAATATCACCTTGTAAGTCAACCTAAAATAATTACTGCTAGAATATGCACTTGACAATTTATACTTATACTAGATTCAAAGACACTTTAAGAATTTTTACTATATAAAAAAAAATATCCATTTTATTTAAGTAGCCACATTAATATCAGATTCTTCAAAGAAAACTCTTCTCAAAAATTCATTATTTAATTTTGTTAATTTAATTTAACTGACTGTAGAACAGAGCTTGAGAGATAATTAGATAAAGCTGAACAAAATGCCATTTTGGCCTTCTCTATTAAAAAAAATTAGTTCAAAATCCAATAATGCCTCCAGCCTATTTGAATTCTATGTTGTCTCAGTGGATATATTATCCATTAAACATAGAAATACTTCTCTGGAGAAAACAGCAACATTTATTTACCTGATGTGGCAACAGTCTGAATTGTCTGAGACACTGTGGTTGAGGCCAAATGACTTGGCATGATTTAGAAGAGACCAAGAGATAGTTGGTTGATTATAAATAAATGTAAAAAAAAAGTTAACATATTTCATATTTTAAGGGTAGCTCCTACCTTTTTACCCCCTTCATTTGGCCACTGAGGGAAATGTGATAACTCTGCTGATAATGAAAGTCTTAACCATTGTGAGAAGTCCTATCTTTACTATATACATCAGAGACTAGTTTTTTACATTGCTTCGATAACTCTAAACCTTTAAACTCCTCTTTCTAGGGCAAATTCTGCCCTCCAAAACTTAATTGGGCAGCATCCTGTGTTGACTCAGAGGAAATAAAATGCTCTCAGAGTAAACCATTCACCCATTAATTTTTCCAAGGCATCACGGTATCATTTAGTACCTGGAAGGAGGTAATTTACCACACGGTACTTCACAGGAGCTCCTGACTGAGCATTTTACACCTAGGGAGAATGCAGCTCACCCTGCATCTCTATAGAAACAGCCTCCTATTGTAATCAGGATTATTATCCTTCGTTTACTCCCTTTCTCTGCCTGAGTCTCTCAGTAACAGCTGGGGGCCTCATTTATAAACAACCTGTGCTGTAAAATGCCCATGATGCTCACAGTTTGAAAACATAGGAACACAGTTTATCCTTGGGCATATTATTATTTTATTATTATTTTATATTTATTCAGTTCATTTTCTCCAGGGAGCTGAAGATATTTCATAAACTTTAAATAACTAGTGGGTATAGATCTATGCCACTGTCTGTAGGTTATAGTTACTTTACTAATAATAAAAACAATTTGAGTGTATGAATTGGTGTTATTTATGTATAGTTAACACATGAGAAGGAAAAGACATTTCAATAACCATAGAAAAATGCTAATAGGAAGTTCTTTTCCCGTTTTGTTTTTTCCTATGGAATTAACTAAGGCTGTGAGTTCAAGACATTCATTGCATAGAGTATAGTCTGTTTGGAATTACTAATTAATAAACGTTATTGACTGAGCACTGAAATTATATTTTAATTGTATAAAATAGTATAAAATGTCTTTACCTAGATTTCTACAGCCTAGTTATTTTCTAAGTTTCCAGGCTTAACAGAATAACATTTTTCTGAATATTGTGGTAGATTTGCTGGGTCTCTCATTTTACTAGTGGAAACCCATCCTCACTCCATACACTCATCAATAGCTCCTAGATTCACAAGGAGCTAACATTCTTCAGGCTGCATGTTTCTCTAATGTTTTGCTTCTAGTATATTTTTAATTTCCACCAGTCTTACTTCCCAGGCTTCATGAATTATTTTCATGCTGCTTTGCATCCACCCTTCACTTCAGATAGTTCCTAGACCTCCCATTCACCAAAGCTATAACCAAAGGACACTCCAGATTTTACAAAGGTTTGGGCATACTGAATATGGATAGAGATGACAGCACAGATGAAGTTTAAAATTCATATCAGCTATAACTCTCTGTCCACTGAAAATTTCTTACCTATCCTTTAACCTCCCCACCCAACCCCAGTTTTTAGGTGCTAAATTATTGCTATTCTCTCTTTCTGTCTTAAGACTGGCTCTTCTTTTCTCTGTTTTTTAGCCAACTTACATCTGCCAAATTTCTGTTTATTTCTTAAATAAAACAATTCAATTCTTATTTGTGCAAACTCTCTTAGCTGGGATAGGCTCAAGAAAATATTCACTTTATAAACAAATATATGCATTAAGGTGAAGGTTTTCTCCCTCTTTTCTCCCTATCCCAATCAAAGGAAAACTCTCATCTTAAACAGAATTCAGCTTTTTTTATAAGATGTGTCTCAGGTGTCATGGGATAGTTCTAGTTTATGCCTATTGTGCTGGAGTAATGATTATTAGTACACTTCTCTCTCTCAGAAGCCTCCAATTTTTGTGATAGTATTTTGCCCACCCACTTGGCAAGTATTTTCTTATCTTTTAAGAGAAATGTCTTAACACACATACAACAACTTTTATTCATATATATGAACTCACACATGTGTAATTGGATAACAAATTTAAGTAATTCTACAATGCAGAAGACATGTTGCACCTTAAACAGCCTTGTCTTGTAATGTAAAATGTTCCTTTGAGTATTACTTGGTATTTTTTACCTCTGAAACACTCTGCCCAATCCAAGAGTTCCTCTTTCAGATGCTGTTTGAGTGTTTGCAACCTTATGGTAGAGGTGAAGAGGTTCCTGGATAGGATGTTCTCAGGCTCCTTTAGTCCTACACAGGTGTCCCTCTTCATCTGTGTAGTGTGCCAGCCCGTAGTTGTGTCTGTAATTGTGGCCTGGAGTCATCTAGAGTAGAAGCCTCTCTCAGCTTGGTTGAAGCCCAGTGGTCCTCAGCGCTGACTTGGTCTGATCTTACCTCATCGCAGGCAGCCTGTGGTTGGGCTGTGTGCCCAGTTCAGCCCCTGTCTAGACTGATTGCTCTGTAGCCTCTTGGAAGAGCCCCTGACATGTTGCCTCTGGCAAGCACTCCAGGTAGATTCTCTCAGACTTCTGGGTTCCTTCTGTGGCCACAGGAAACAAAGGCACATTATAAAAGCTAAAAGCCACACTCATATTAGGTGGACTTTGAGCTCGCCACTTCCCAGATTATCATGTGGGGCTCAGGAGAAGAGCTTCCCATTCTCCCCCACATTGATCTATCCTCACCATTTGGTCCCCTTTTGCTCTCGTCCTCCCAACTCCACACACATAAAGTTACTCTGAGCTGAAGTCCTTGGAGGGAATTAGCAATCACACATCTGACCACTCCCTTCTCCTGTCACCATATACATTTACCATAAAATAGAAAGTCCTTTGGCCTTGCTGCCCTAGGTGGTATTAATATCTTCAACACACAGTTAGCCATGCCTTCAGGCTTCAAGTGTGATTAATTAAAGAAGATTAAAAAACAAAAACTATTCCTTCAGGGTAGTTGCCTGGCTTGTAAGAAAATTGACTTCTTATATAATCTATTTCGAATGTGAGAGGGTGAACTCATTCCTTCTGTTTGCTTTCTTCAAATAGCATTTCTAATTTTCCCCACCCTCCACCACAGGCACATGTCCACCTCCATCTTCACTGCCGACAGGTGAGCCTTTTGGAATAGAATAGCCTGTTACTGAAGCTGATGTTTTAAACCCATAATCCTAGTCTCAGGGTTATATCCATGTTTCTCCTAGTCTTGAGGAACTGAAAGGCAACGGATCCTGGCCTAAATTGCCATCGGAACATCTTGTGTATTGCTTCCAAAATTTTAGAAACACTCACGAGGAAACTGCTAATAACACGTGGCCGCTTTCTAGACCCAGTAGCCAATCACAGAATTTTTCACCATTAAGGACAGTATCAGCTCCTAAAACCATGGCAGTGATGATGCCTAATGCCCACAGAAAGAGTGAAAAAGTTCTAAGTTTTGTTTTTTGCCAGGTCATGATATAAAAGCTTCATGATATACGGCTTCTCTGGAACTGTAGCATTGTCATTCGATTACTATTATAAAAATTTGCTATGAAATTTTATACTAAATCTTTATATAGCTATCATTATTTTTATTTTGCTGTAAAACCTTATTCAAAAAGCATTATTCAGTCGATTAGAAAAAATTCTCATAAGTCCTCTGATTCCACTTATGACTTTCCCATATGAAAAGGCCAAAAAAAGAGAATATCTGCTCTACTTATAATTCTGTGCACATCCTCTCAGTACACTGAAGGAGGTGGATAAGATCTTTCTGCAAAGCTGATGAACAATAATTATAAGCAAATGGTTGTGTATTTCAGAGGACACAAAGATTCAGAAAATCTTTGAAATAAGCAATAGGGAAAGAAAGAACTTCTAAACAAATGTTTACAAAAAAGGTCTAAAAGGCAAACCTACAACCCAGGATGATCATTTGCATATGAGAAAACCATAATAAAGTGGATTATTAGGTTTTCTAAAAATACAAGAAGAAGGAATAAAGAATATCAATAACCTGTGTAATAGATTCTTATGCCAGTGAGGTTGAAAGTATCTTTCATTGGAAAAAAAAATTGAAATAAATAAATTATTAATTAATGATACAAAACAACACTATGACAAATTGTAGAGGAAATGTTAAAATTTAGAAATCCATGAGATGACCCTTTATGTGATTTCAGTTTCTTTCAAGTTCAGATCAAAATCTACAATCTTTGTTAAATTAATGTTTGAGTTTTCTTTTGTTATCCATGGCACCTAACATAGTAATGAGCCTAAATTGGGTCCTTAAGCCAGGCACACTTATTTAATTAAGGTAGGAAAATGTGAAATAAATTTTAAATTACAAATGTGGGGCTGCCATGTTCTTTCTTTATTTTTGTCTACTGCTGCTCACTGCAATCAAATGCAAACTTCCTATTAATATGAATAAAAATATTCATATTAATTAGTTGAAAGCAATTGTGCCTTTCTTTTCTCATCCATTCATTCGCTTATTTACTCAAAACTATGTGCCTAGTCTCATTTAAAGAGTCCAGTAAATGCTATCTTTTCGCCTGTGATATTCTTGAGGGCACCTAAATTCTGAGATTTGGGCATGCACAGGGGAAATTTCCCTCAGCATCAAAGATCAGGTTGTAAGTAGAATGTATCTTCATTCATTCACCATGTCAGGTACCCACTATAGGTCCGGCCCCATACTGGACAATGGAGATATTATGACATGCAGGGACACAGCCCCTGCCATCAAAGGGAAAGGCAGGGATGACTTCTCCAATGTTATAGAAAGTATATTATTAAATAGTCCATTTCAGCTACATTATGGTGCAGTAGTAAAAACATTTTGAAAGATGAAGGCAGGGCCATGCAAGTGTGGAGTGTGATTTACATTCAAAGCTTAAAAGTTCATCTGACTGTGAACGTCTATTTAAAGTTTTAGGCAAGGAAGAAAAATCATCAGAGAGGTACTGTCTTCACAAAAGCAGTTTAATCTAGTGGTGGAACAAAAATGTGACAAAGGAGTGATCAAGTAGAGGCTGTATGCACAGAACAGTTTTGTAAGTTTCGTGTGGCAAAGAATATTGAGATTTTAAGGTGCTGTGGACTTAATGGGCAGGTTTTTTTTCTTTTCTACCATGAAAGTTACCCAAGCAACTATGTTAGGCAGGCCAGAAAGTCAGCAGAAATAAAGAAATTGAGCACATATAAAAAGATAATAGATGAGACATGCTCCACGAGGCAATGGAAGAAGTGTCAGACCAAGAACATTGGTGGCAGAATTTATCTTGTAAAGGAATAATTCTTTTTCCTGAGAAGGAAAGGATGATCTCAAGTAAAGAAATGGTGAAACACTTCAGTCCCATATGATTTCTCTTTATTCCTACATAGACCATGCTTTTCATGCCTCTGTGTATGTACATAGAATGTTTCCTGTCCTTAGAACTTTCTTCACTATCTTTTCCACTTAGCTCATAAACGCCTTCGCCGAACTCCGTCCCTGCTTCTGTCCTAGGCAGATTTTTTTCACTACTTCAGTCTTCTCACATACATTTTACATGGGAAAATTATAGCCATCATTTGTTCACTCAATTATTCAAAAATATGTTTAAATGTCTATTGTATAATAGGGACTGTTTTAGTCTATGGATATACAGGACACATATAATCCTTGCCTTCATTAAACTTACATTCCAATGGGGGAGACACACTAAAAATAAGAAAGCAGACAAATAAATGAAATACTTTCCTTTTTAATCAGTGCTGTAAAGGAAACAAGCAAAAGAAAAAAGAAAATAGAAAGGTGTCAGGGAAGGACAGGAAGAGGAGGAGGGTGCCTTTAAGCCAAGCTCTAAAGAAAGAGAAATAAGTACCATATAAACAGTTTTGTGAGAGAGTGCCAGGGTGAAACAGTAAGCACTCTGGGCAGAAAAAAAATAGCATATGCAAAGGACCTGACAAGGGACATAACTTGCTATGTGAAAAGAACTAATAAAACCAATAAAACACGAGTGGCTAGAGATGCGTTGTCTAATACAGTAGTAATTCACATGCATATGTAAATTTAAATTAATATTAAAATTTAAAACTCAGTTCCCAGTTTCACTAGCCACGCTTCAAGTGCTCTATAGCCAGGTGAGGCCAGTGGCTATCACATTAGACAGTGCAGAAAGAAAATATTTTCATCTCAGAAAGTTCTATTAGACAGTATATGAATAATACATTTACATGGACTAGAGCCTAGTGAGCAAACAGGAGAAAAGAGCTGTGGATGTAAAGAAAAAAGACACAACAGACTATGCAGGGCCTTGAACATGCAGTTGTCACAGAACCGTGTGAGCCTCCTAATGACAGGGGCAATCCCTATTATTCTAGACATCAAAACATTTTTGATACAGGAGCTAATTAATGAATGAAAGTTGAGTCATTATATCAAATTGGCTTAATCTTTTCAACGTATTTAAAGAGAGTAGCTCAAATGACACTGATGCTGGTAAAATGGGAATAGCAAAAAAGGAACGTATTTTAAGGAGCTCATTTGGATCTTAGCACATTAGAAGTCATTTTTGAAAGTGAGAGTGGCAGGAATGATTTCTAGAACAAATGCTATAGGAAATGTAAAGGAAACTTGACAGGTGATTTGAAAAAGAAAACTAAGCTATCTAGTTGAGATTAGATGCTTTAAATTTATGGAACTCTCAATTATCAAGGTTTCTCCACTTCTCTATGAAAGAAATAAGGAAAGAACATTCATTCATTCATTCATTCATTCATTCATTTAGCAAGTATTTATTTACTACATACTTTATGCCAGGAAGTATTCTAGATGCTGGTGATTTATGTCAAATAGAATAAGCAGATAAGAAAAAAAAAGGAAATTTTAGACTTTGACTTACTGCGAGGAAATAGGTAGACATTAGAGTCATTGGGGGTAAGGTAGATATATTAGATATGTCGAAGAACATGGAGATTGGCAGTAAAATCAACCTGTGGGACATTTTAGTGTGTAACATGACAGTGTTGACAATAGAGGCCAATTTTGTGTAGGGAGGTAAATGACAGGTAGAGAAGCACTTACCCCAGAGTTTCAGAAAGAGGCAGTGGTGACTTTGGGGAGAATAAGATCCAAAATTAAGCAGAGCCTCAAGATTGAGGCATGACTCAGCCTGTTATCAATTGAGCTGCATTTGTACTATACTTCTAAATTAACAAATAAAATTTAAATGAACATTTAAATTTTGCCTATTTTTTGGCCTATTTTTACACTGCTGGTAAACAGCCACGTTTGGACTCAGACATCAGTTCCACTTATTTTATATTACATCACAAGGCTACAGGTGAACAGATGTCAGCAATATACAGGCCTAAGAGTAGACCATAGCAGATGCAATAAGGATAATGATAATGGCCACAACAGTTACTGTTTGTAAACTTTCCAGTTTATGACAAGAACTATAGTAGGAGCTTATCATGAGGGAGTAGTCATTTGGGCTGGTCAAAAATATTTATTTTGCTCTTTACTTCTGAGTGAGTGATAGTGTTACTGGCATTGGGGTTCTTGGGTTCCCCAAGATAGAAGTTGAGAGGAAACTCTAGAAAAATTTTCAGACAAGTTTTATTAAGCTTATGCTGGAGCACAAGGGAGACAGTAGAGAGGAAGGGAAGGTCCTCCGAACTGACTCAAGGGCTGGCTCTACTTGGTTGCTTTTATAAGCTGGGGATAAAGCAGGCTTGTGTGAAAAGGTGGGCTTTTTGAAAAAGGCGGGTTTCTTTTACCAGCTGGATGCCTGGTAACTGTGTTCGCACCTGCGCTGTGGGGGTAAGATGGAGGACTGCTCGCTTGCTGTCAAAACTTGATCAACTGCGCAGGCAGAACTGTGGTTTCAACATCTGCAAAGAAGTAAGGGTTAGAGGGGAGACATTAATCAGCTACTTTTGCATTTTTGTGTAGGGAGTGATGGGGTGGTGGCATTCTTGTGGTCAGCTCATTGGGCATTCCTCTTGGCTATCTGGTATTCCTTTGGGCCTGGGCCCAAGCTCCTATGCTGTCTCAATAGGATTGTAGTTCCCACCTTGCTGCACTCAATATGGGCATGTCACTTTCTTTAGCTAACGACTTGTGAGTGGAAGTGTAACTTCACATGAACTTCATTTCTTTACCATGCATTTTGCTTTAATCCAAGCTTGCTCTGTTTAGCCCGATAGAACTATGACTCACTTGCATTCTTTCTCTAGATTCTCCTATCTGTACATATATTGTATGTCTGCTCTTTTTAATCATTAAGCCCTTAGACAGCGGTTCTCAATCTGTGGGTCGTGACCCCTTTGAGGGTTGAATGACCCTTTCACAGGGGTCACCTAAGACCATCGGAAAACAAGAAGATATTTACATTATGATTCATAACAGTAGCAAAATTACAGTTATAGAGTAGCAACAAAAAGAATTTTATGGTTGGGGATCACCACAACATGAGGAACTGTATTAAGGGGTCACGGCATTAGGAAGGTTGAGAACCGCTGCCTTAGGATATTGAGTGCTGGTCAGTGTCAACCTCACATAAGAATAAAGTTTCAGGTCTATCAACCATGACTGAGATACAATAACCAAACCTCAAACTAGAGTAAGGTTTTAGTCAAAGATAACATGGTGGCCTCAGTTATGTTTCACCTCCTGACTCATAAAAGTGAACAGGCCCCACAGACCACATCCCCTGGACACTGGACAAAACAAGGCTATGACCAACATCGGGACCTGAAGCCATGATCAATCGCCCTCTGCCTTAGCTCCTACCAATCAGTAGAGCCCAAAACCCCAGCTCCCATATCAACCATGATTAATAATTTTTCCCTTATATAACCTAGCCACTAGAGTCCATTTGAGGAACCAGGTTTATGAGAGCACTAGCCCACCTGTGTCTCTGGGCTTGGTGCCAATTCCTTAAATAAACCTTTACTTTCTTTGCTGCAACCTCCTGTTCATGTCTAATTTGGCTCCGATGCAGACAGGCAAGTGGACCCTATGAGTCTGCGGTAACAGAAGTGACACGTGTCTCTACTGGACTGAGGGTTTACTTGCCTGTGTTCAACCTTCCAGAGTGCCCTTTTCCCACTGCAACGTGCCCGTCAATACTCCAGATACTGGCTCTTCCAGATGGTGAGTAAACAATGATGTCGGCAGAGCCCCCAGCCACCTCCTGATTAGGAGGTGGAATAAGAGACACATTTTTGTTGATAGGGTTCTTGTGAAAATCAAATGATGAAGTCTGTTTAGTATTTAGGACAGTTCAGACTGTGCTACAGCAATGAACAACTCACACTCTCAGTGGTAAGCTTTTAAGAGACAGTGAGCACTTGAAAGAAAGTGAGTTAATGGTATTGGAGGATAAAGAGATCTTTTTTTACTCAGTAGAAAATATGTTAGTAGCATTGCAAATGGAAAATATACCTAAGAACTGATGGATTTGGTTAAGGATGTTTTCCTGCCTATGTTGAAAGTGTCAGCTGGTTTCTTTTAGCCATATATAACTATGATAAGATGTGGATAAGGAAAAGATGAACTAAAAAGTATTCCATTTAGTTTTTTAAGAGAACATAAAAGATTTAAGGACTTGCTGGGTTAAAAAAAA
>NW_017731477.1:607986-609653 GCF_001890085.2 Hipposideros armiger | reverse complement strand
ATGTGTGTGTAGCATGGAGATGTGAGCCCAGGAGTTCATACACCAGTCTATTCAACAGCTCTTTATGTTCCCATTCTTTCTGTGATCTTCTCAATACTTTCTGGTGCTCTGTGTTTCCCATTTCATGGCCCTCTACTCAGAAAGTGAGGCTTTTAGTTTCCCTATTTTCTACTTTCTGCAGTTGATATTGTATTATATTTGGGGCCAAGTAGTGAGAAGACAGAGGAGGAATGAAATGCAAAGTAAATCCATTCCTTGCTCCTTGATGAAGAGTTCTTTTGGACATAAAGGAAGTTCCCCTCCTTCAGAATTTTAGGTGCATGGCCAGCCTCTGTGCCAATGAGGTATTGCCCGGGGCTGGGACAGGAGAGAAAATAAGAAAAGATCAGAAAACAGAGGATTTACCCCTGTTCTTTCTTTCTGGACCTTGGGATTCTTCTTTCCAACTTCTCAGTACAGAAAATGAAGCCTTCTCTCTCCCTGCCAGGTGGCGCTTCTAGGTTTTCAGTTTGCCTTTGAGTCCATGGCAGGTGATAACAGGGCGGGATATTTACCTCTGGTTTGGTGGTGCATCACATTCTGGACTCCTTCTCAAATTTGTCTGCTACCATTTAAGTCCTCAGTTAGCGATTTATCTATGCCTTCTGTCCAGAGTTTATATTTGCATTCGTTTGGTGAGACAGGGTAGATAAAGCTGCCTTATTCTGCCCATAACGGGATTCGCTATAGAAATTGCTTCAGTAAATATTTACATAATATATGTAATATAGAAATAAGTTTAATGTGCTATAGCCAAGGTCTAAAAATAATTCTTACTATTAAATGAACTTATAAAACATTCTCAATATATTTGGTATAATATAGAATCACTTATAAAAGTACTGTATAATAGTGTAGTCATTTTGAATGATAAGATCTCTATGGAAATATAAAGTAATCACATTTTAAATTAAGTTAATCATTTTCTTGTGATAGATTTCAATTTTATAAATGTTACAGGTATTTATGTTTGTTAAATGTCAAATCCATATTCCTCAAAACACAAATAAAAATATTTGATACAATTACAGAAAAAATGGAACTTAAAAAAAAATAAGAAAAAGAATCAGGGAAAAAATAGTAAAACAGTAATATGGACTAAAATGTTTAAAAATGTGGCCATTCAACATATTTGGATATGGCAGTCTATTAATCGTAGTGCCACTTATTTTCCTCAATATCTCAGATCCATGATTGAAAACTTCATTTTTCACTGTGTTGTGGGCATTGTTCCATTCCTTCAACTAGAAAAACGAGCTCATATATCAGAAAACAAATTAAAATTTAAGGAAAAATAGTCCCAACAATATACTTTAGGGAAAGCCAAGAAAGAAAAAGTAATACAAGGAAATGTAAATCAGCCTCTCTTGTTAGGCAACCTAAAGCAACTACTTAAAGACTTTGCATAAGGGAAATACAGCCTTCTATGCCAGCTGTGGTTTTCTGCCTATTGTTGAGTCTAATAAAGAGTTATTTTTCTTCTGATGTTTATTCTAGAATACCAATGAGGTCATTTGATCTTAAATTTTAGGTGGTTTTTGCCAATCATTCACCTGCAGTTTTATATTGTTTTTTTATATAACGTTTTTAAATTTTTCTCCAAATGTGAAAATGATTTTTTTTAAAGA
>NW_017731477.1:603774-605482 GCF_001890085.2 Hipposideros armiger | reverse complement strand
CCCATTAATGGAGATATTGGAAAACTAAAGGGGAATACAATTTTTTAGGAGAAGATGAAGCGTTCAGAAGTCTGTTTTGGATAATTTGTATTTATGCTATCTAATAGAAATCCAAGTTGAGTTGTTAAGAAAGTATTTGGGAATATAATTTTATAGATAAGGTGAGCGGTCTGAGCTGGATATATGCATTTGGGCATTTTTATATGTAGATGGTATTTAATGCATTTAGACTGCTTATTATAGTCACCACGGGAATAAATGCAGAGAGATTAGAGAGAAAAATGTTTTGGAAGAGTTACCTATACTCGCTGAAACTATTTCCAATCTTCTCATCCTCTCCTGATTCCACTCCAGTCTGAATTTTCCCCCAGCAACCAGCAAATATACTCTTACCAAGAATACAATGACCACCATGTTGGTAAACAAAACGGCCAAAACTCAGTCTTCATCTTACTTGATTCCTCAGCAACCTTTGACACAGTTCATCATGCTTTCCTTGAAATATTTTCCTCGCTTGGATTTCAGGATACCACACATTCTCCTGGTTTTCCTCTTACCATACTGACTATGCCCTCTTAGCCTCCTTTGCTATATTTCTTCATCTTGTAAATTTTGGATAATAGAGTGTCCCAGCTCTCAAACCTCATACATTTTCTTTATTTAAACTTATTCTCTTGGGCTTCTCATTCAGTCTCAAGCTTTAAATTTTATTAATATGCTAGCAACTCTAAAATTTCTCTTTCTAGGCCACTTTCCTAAACTTTAGACTTATCTACCCAGTTGCTTACTAGACATTTCCACTTGGATGTTGTCTTAGCCTGGAGCAGGGATTTTACATTTCATTATTGAAGCATGGAATACTATGCTAGGGGAAAAAAGTGAAGGTTAAGAAAAGTGAAGCCGGAAGTTAGGGAGAGCAATCACAGAGCCTTTCCTGGGCCTGGATGTTTAGCTGCATGATCAACAGCATTTTAATTGGGTGGATATCTTCTCTTTGGGAAACAATTCACAAATAAATGCATTTCTAGGAACAAAATTTTCTTATTCTTATCAGCAATATGAACAGATTTTCTTTTACACTATTTTTTTATTTCAGCAGATAATCATAATTAACATTCCATATAAATCCCCTATATCTATAGATGTACCTGATTACAAGATCAGCAAAGAATGACATAGGTTAATTGAATATATGGTCAGCAAAAGTTGGAAGATTTTCTTCAATGTAGAAAATAGCCTAGAACCCTCTGAAGTAAAATAAAACTAAAATCAGAATATGTAAGGGGGGATTCTAACTGTAGCATATAGAAATACTATATTATCGATGAATATGTATATGTAAGCTGCTTATTTTAAGTACATGTTTATCAAATGCCTACTATGCTTCCAATAAATATCATGGGCCATTGCATTTGATACATAGTCTGCCCCCTGAGCTCTGACTGGTGAAGTCATTTTGCTGGAGATAAATCACACAGCTACAATGTTTATTAACAGAGCCAGTCCAGTTTTGAACCCAAATCTGCTTGACAACAAAAGGCCGTGCACATCATAAATATGTGCAGTCTTTCCTCTGGGAAATTTGGAGACTCTTTGACCCTGCAAAAAATCTCCTGAGAACAAGGAGAGTCCCACCAAGCGGTGACTCATGTGTAAGCCTCTAAGACCCCTTAATTTGGGGAGCTCTCCAGTCCTGTGAAGGCTTTTT
>NW_017731477.1:601523-602566 GCF_001890085.2 Hipposideros armiger | reverse complement strand
TTCAAGTTTCCTTCTTGTATCATTTCCCTTCGTACAGGTCTACTGGAAGCAAATTCTTTTTGTTTTCCTTTATCTGGGAATATATTTATGTCGCCTTCATTTCTAAAAGACATTTTCAGTGGACAGAGAATTTTAGGGTGACAGTTTTTCGCTTTCAGCATGTTTCTTCACTTTCAGATGTTCCACTTCACTATGGCCCACAGGGTTGCTGATGAGAAATCATAGTTATTTGAATCATCGTGCACCTATAAGTTATGCATCATTTTTTTTCTGGCTTCTTTTAAGGTATTTTTCTTGGTCTTTAGTTTCAGCAGTTTCATTATTGTGGGTCTGAGCATGGATTTCTTTCAGCTTATCCTCTTTAGAATTTAATGATGTTTTTTCAAAGCTGTAAATTTAGGCCTTTCAATAAATTTGGGAAATTTTCCATTACTCATATTTTTCTGCATCACATTCATTCTCCTCTCCTTTAACTCCGTTGACAGAAATACTAGATATTTTAACATTGTCTCACAAGTCTCTGAGGCTCAGTTTATTTTTGTCAATCTTTTTACTGTCTGTTGTTCAGACTGGATAATTTTAAATGGTCTATGTTCAAGGTCGCCAACTCTCCTCTGTCATTTTTATTTTGGTTACTAAATTCTAAAATTTCCTATTAATCTTTATATCTTGTCTTTTTTTGCCGAGACTTGCCATCTTCTCATTTGTTTCAAGTGTTCAACCTTACTTCTTGGCTCACAGTTATAATAACTTCTTTTAAGTCTTTGCCTGATAATTCCAAGATGTGTGTCTAGTCAGCATTGGCATCTGTTGATTGTCTTTTCTCTTGTGAGCTGATATTTTCCTTGTTCTTCATTTGAATTGTAACCTGGGCAATTTGAATATTAGATTATGGAGACTGAGTCCTGTTTAAATCTCATGACGATAGTTGATTTCTTTTGTTTAGTTCTGTTTTACTAGACAATCAACCTACTTTGGTTCAGGCTACAATTCCCATCCTACATCCTGTGGGCTGTGGTTCCTGTGAAAACTTTTTGTACAAC
>NW_017731477.1:592642-596268 GCF_001890085.2 Hipposideros armiger | reverse complement strand
GTTTAGTGACCTTGGTAAAAACTTTCCTTCTCTGATTTCAGACCCATTTTTGAATTCTTGTGAGTATATTTAACTGTTTGCTAAGGCTGGGTATTGATTAACTTCAGCAACATTGGATCACTTTCCAGTCCTGCAGTCTCCACAGGGGAGGCTCACTTGTATTGTGTTAAATTGCACACTACTCCAGGGAAACTCTTCTTATATAAGATAATAGTGACATTACGTAGTTCTCCAGAATTTATACTTTCACTGTTTTCTGTAAGAAAATTTGAATCCTTTCTTCCACTATTAAATGGTACTCTTTAAATAGTAACCTCCTCGTGGAAAAGAAATAAAAATGTTTTCACTATTTAATTTTCCCAGGGGAAAAAAGTCTAACCTTGTATAATTCAAAGTAGTACAGGTTAAAATCAAACCCTTTACATAGATTATAAAAACCCATTCTTCAACATACATACCTGTTTCCAATTCACCTATTATGTATGCCATAAGGCATTAATCAGAAATTATACTATCACATTTACTGTCAATTTTTAAAATGTCAAAACCCTAACCCCACAGCAGTAGCAATGAAATGTTGCATTGAGAAAAAAACAGTCTTCTAAAGAGTGATCAGGTGAGCTGGCTGATGTTCCCTTACTGCAAACACACATTTGACTTTATGAATGTAGGGTGCATTTCTCAAAATAAAAATGTTAGCATAAGAGCTTCAAAATATACTCCTAAGAGGCTGAACCAATCATATGTCTAATTTTGCTACTCCACAAAACTTGAATAGTGTTCATGGGTTTAATTTTTGAAAGAATATAAATTATTCTTTTCTGAGTACCAGGGTAAGGTGTTTCTTTTGGAAAATAGTAAAGATGATTTTTTTCAGTGTTAAAAAAACATCTTTTCAGAGGTGCAACAATTAAGACAGCAAATGACAAATATCAAACCAAGTGTTTGTTATGTTATAATATTTAATAGGAAGTTATCTTGGCAGTCTGACAAATCCTAGCCTATTATTCTGAATATCTAACTACTAAACTGTAGAGCTCTTTGAAGTCTCCGACTCCAACTTTTTATCTGCATACCTGCAAATAAACATAATAACAAGGGCATGACACTTGACCACATAAATTATGTCTGGGAACGCCATCCATTGGTAGAAGAATTTATATAGGCTGTTGCACAAATTCTGACTGTTAATAATAGAGCAATACACTGCAAATGTGAAGAAAGCCAATTACCCCATTCTACATGAAAGTGGGAGCTCTTATTAGCCCTTATTCATCCATGTTAATGCTTTTACCAGTGGGTGCTGAGCTGTCCAAGGCCTGGGATTGACTGATTTACTGATTGACATTTATGTAAATTTTTATACTAGCAGTGAGTGTATATGGACCTCCTATTTGGTACAAAAAATGGCCTCACCTGCATTTTTCCTGAACATTATCTCAAAGTCCCTCATGCTTCACATGAACATCCATACCTGCAAGCTTTGACCTCTGGTCAGTGTTTGTTCTTTCAGCCTTTGTCTTGTCTCCGCAAGTCCTGAACCACACCTGATTCTAATTTTCAAGGTCCACCCGATTGCTACTGACTGATAAACTCTTGATCTGTCTTTTCCTATCATCTCAGTTGCTTCTGAATTTCCTCTAAAAACCTTGGTCTCTGAGTTTTCTGAGGTTTCTGGTGGCATTCCCACCACCTATTCTCAGTCTTGGTAGCCCGCCTGTTTTTTCTAGGCCTTGCCAAAGCTCACACAACTGGTCGAGCAGGATGATTGGATCAGAGGCTGTTTCTACATTGTACTTTCCCCTGACTACTTATATTTAAAACTAAAAAATATAATTGGGAATTTAAAATGCCGGAATGAATAACATGCATATAGGTAGAAATCTCAGAAAGTTGTTTGGTAGGTTGGTTGGCTGGTTGGTTGGTTGGCTGATTTGTTTATACCAAAGACTTACCTTTCCCCCAACTTTCCCTTCATAGGACTTAGCAACTTTATTTTGTTCTTGTTTTTGAGTAAAGTGTTAAGATCAATATAAAGTCCGCTACCGCCAGGTCCAATGAGCTCCGTAGTAAGTGTCCAATAACTATTTTTTATTGCTAACAATGATGGCCACCTTCACCATTTTAAGAGTCAAATGGTCTCATTAAAAGCAAATTCAATCATTTTAAAAACACTTTTTGAAATTTAGAAAAAAAGGAGTCACCCAATGTCCCAAGTGATTTTGCTCTATTCTCATGGAGAAAGAGAGAGAAATAATAAAATAGTCTAAAATCAATTATAGGATTTTTATAAACTTTCAAGTATAGCAACCCTTTAAAATGGTCCCATTATGCTGTGACCTTGGATAAGCCATATAATGTCTCTAACCCTCAGTTTCTTCATCTGTAGAATATGGAAGGTTGATAACAGGAATTTAAAGAACGATTTCCCCCCAAATCTTACAAGTGTATGATTTTAAATACATAGGTACAATGGATATATTGAAATGTGTCACAGTAGCTATCATGTCTTGTTAAATATGTTTTTCAAAGATTCAGTGTTTTTCATAAGCAACAAGTTCAGTTTTTAAAGAATTAATTATTTGAACTGATTTGTAATTTGAAAAATCTTTATTGTTGAATGGATACAGTTTTGAAATTGATAGAAATCTAATTGATTTCTAAAAGTGCTTTTGATGCTGTTTAAGAGTTTAGGATGGATTTTGGTACTCATAGGAAAGTTAAAACAAAATCAAGCACAAGTTACCTACATTGGGAGAAAATAGTGTATGGTTTGAGGTTTTTGTAGTGCCAAGGGTTATAAATAAATATCTTAACTTTCAAAATGTTCTCAAGCTGAAAGTTGAAAACTTAATTTCTAAAATAGAAAAATATTTTTATAAATTTGTAAAATTGAAATTCTGCTTATCTTTATAATAATCACTTGAATTTTTATTATAACTTTTATTATATCTTCTGAATTATAATTCTTTGTAAGTCACCTTAAATATATATATATATATATATATTTTTTTTTTTAAGATTTTATTGGGGAATTGGGAAAGGGGAACAGCCAAGTTGTTGCCCTTCAGTCTTAGTTGTGGAGGGCACAGCTAGCTCAGTTCCAAGTCCAGTCACTATCCGGCTGCCCATTGGCAGCTCAGGGCATCTCAGGGCAGCTCAGCTCAAGGTGCCCTGTTCAATCTTAGTTGTAGGTGGGCATAGCCCACCATCCCATGCAGGAGTCGAACCAGCAACCTCGTTATTAGGAGCACATGCTCTCACCAGCTGAGCCATCCTGCCACCTGTTGGCAGCTCAGCAGCAGATCAGCTCGGGCGCAGCTCACTGGCCCATGTGGGGATCGAACCAGCAACCTCTTGCTCAGAGCTTGTGCTCTTAACCAACTGAGCCACTCAGCCAGCCTACCTTTAACATTTTTGAAAAATTGTATGTTGATATATAAGATAAAGAAATAAACAGATTTCAAATTCTACTCAGTTACTCAAACCAGATTCTGTAGTCACTTTTGACATCAACTATTTTCCATATCCCCACATCTAATCTAACAGTAAATGTTACCTATTCTTTCTCTCAACATCTTTTCAGTATGTCTTTTTATATCAATCCCCAGTTACTGCTTTCATTG
>NW_017731477.1:585875-591002 GCF_001890085.2 Hipposideros armiger | reverse complement strand
GAGAAAATAAATGAACTTAGTTTCCCTAATAACATAAGTTGAATGAGTTCTGAACACTAGTTGACGCTGATTTCATGTATTTGGGTTTTCGAGGGTTTTGGAGAAATTTCAAAGTCTTGCTGTTTTTGAGGGTGACATAATCTGCTAGAGGTTCATCTCTCATCCCAGTGGCATATTTGATAATTGAGTTCAAATCAATGACAGCTCACCATTCTCCACAGGGCTTCAATGTTTCCATTTGAAATCTACAGAAAGCTGGGCCAGGTACAAACAAAAAATTTTATTTTGGATCCCAGCTGGGATAATTCTGTGGTGAGCTAAAAAATGAAAAGTCCCGTTCTTCTAAGGCACAATCAAAATACCCTGACTTTAGAACCAGAGAATTATCAATGAAAATAACATATGTGAACTCAGTTAAATGTATTCATTTTTCCCCTCTGCTCACCATATATCAATAGATCTATCCTTTACAATTAAATAGAAGGGAAACTTGCACATCCTCCCATCCCACTATTTTATGAGTTATAGGAAATAAAACCCAAACAGAATGCAAATGGGAACTCTGCTTAGAAAGCTGAGTCACAGAAGTGACAGAATTCCACGGAATGTCCTCTAGGGTGTTGGATCTGATTGGACACATGCACAGGTCATTTGTTTATTAAATATGAAAAGGGTTATTAATAATACTAATTATACCTTTCACATATAAGTTTAAAAAACTGAAAGCAACTCTGATGTTTTTATTATACGAAACAATTAAACTGGCTAAGCGAAGCAAAGGAAAGTATTGGGTAGGTGTGGCTATTTCGGTTGCATGCAAAAAGCCTCACTCAGTCTGCACATTTAGTTTCTACTCTAAAATAACCTAAGAGATTTTAAGGCTTTCAATTATGTTTTCTTTTTCCATAGCTCCTTCTAAATGCTTGTAGGCATCTCACAAATTTATATCCTTTCAAACACTGGTTTCTTCTTGCAGCGGAGCTTTTTTCTAAGCAACTAGTAAATATTAGCTCGAATCCTAACGTCAATTTGATTCCTGATTTGGGTCAATTTTATAAGTCACCTTTGTATTTTTCCTTGACTTTGCTTATCTTTCCTTGAGCTTCTGTCCTTATATCACTCTTTTTTGGATTGCTTTCCAATAAACAGAGCTCTGGACTATTCTGTTGATGTAAAGGGTCGCATTTTGAAGACAGCAAAATGGCAGTTAGGCATTGATTTATTGATACTGGAACTTTACAACCACATATCCCACTAATCTCAGATTTCTGGGCCATGATGCATTCCAAATGTGTTGATGCTGTTGTTTTGAACTATTCAAAAAGTAGCACCAACAACAGGCAAAGAATCATACATGGTAAATGCACAGAGGGGACCTCAGAAATCAAACTCCAGTCCCTCAGTTCTGCAGATAAGAAATGAACCAAGAGATATTAAGTTATGTACCCTAGGATGCACATCTACTAGGTAACAATGACAGCACTTGAAAATGGGCCCTGTGATTTCCTCCCCAGGGAGGAATACCATAGATGACTTTCCCTAAGCCAAATATGGGCATGTGTTAGTAATCTAGTATGCTTCTTTGATAAGGGTTAATCACTCATTTGTTTTTAATTAAATGATTGTGAAGGTAGATGACAAAAGATAGATAGATAGATAGATAGATAGATAGATAGATAGATAGATAGATAGATAGATAATATAAGCATCGATTTAAACTCCTCCAAATCTGTAATAAACAAACAACTAAATTTGCTTAAGTGAGCAAAAGACTGAATGGAAATTCAGAACAGAAGACACAAGAATGGTCAATGAGTACATATAAAGATTCTCAACAACATCATCAGAGAAATGTAAATTAAAACTATAAAGATATAGCATTACACACACTAAACGGCAAAAATATAAACACCCGATAATACCAAGTGTTAGCAAGAATGTAGAGCAAATGGGACTCTATTTATTAGTGACAGGAATGTAAAATTGTATAAACAGTTTTCTGCATTTGGCTATCTCTTACAAAGTTTGACCCAGACGTTCAACTTTTAGATATTTACCCAAAGGAATGGAAAACATACATGCACATAAAAATGTGTACACTGATGTTTACAGTAAATTTATTAAATGCCAAAAGCTAAAAGTAACTCAGTATCCATCAGTAGGTGTATGGATAAATAAATTGTATTTTTACAATGAAATATTACTCAGCAACAGAAAAGAAGACCCTATTGATACACACAAAACATGAAATAATCTTGGCACAAAGGAGCACATTCTGTCCAATTCCATTTATGTGGAGCTCTGCAAACAGTATATCTCAGATATTTCATCATAGAAAGCAGCTCAATGGCCTCCAGGCGCCAAGGATGGGTATGGGAATTGCTTGGCTGAGGCTCAAGGGAAATTTTGGGGTGAGGAACATGTTTTCTAGCTTTCCTGTGGAAGTAGTTACACAGGTATAGAAATTTGTCAAAGCATATTGAAGTGTACACTTAAAATGGGTGCATTTTGTCATGTAAATTAGAGCTCAATAAAGTTGATTTTAAAATATAACTTTTTCAGTTATCAGTCTAAAACATTTTAAATGTTTATCATTGACTGTGGAAAAATAGATGTCTTTAAACATAATGCCACTTAAAATGTATAACTTTAAACCAAGCAATTTTCACAGTGTTTTTCAAAAATTAAAAATGTACACATGTACCTTTGACTCAGTACTTCCATAACAGACAAAGTATACTAGAATTTTACACTCATGTCCAACATGATATAGGTACAATGGTATTCATTCCATAATTGTTCATAATTGTAAAAAAGAAACAAATAACCTAAATGTCTGTCAATAGAAGATCGGTTGGTAAAACAAATCAGGTTATATTCATTCAGTTGCATACTATTCAGCTATTAAAAAGATAATGAGAATATGTTTTATATACTGAAGTGGAATAATCTGTAAGATACACTATTAAATTAAAAGGTAAGTGCAGATCAATTTTTATAGTATACTACCTTTTTGGCTTATATATGCTTGTGAGTGCTGTAAGTTCTCAGGGACGTTATACAGAAAATCTGTCAAACTAGGTGTTCTGAATGGAAAATACTATGATTGGGAGTCAAGAGTTGTGGAGGAGAATTTTTAATGTATACTGTTACAAATTTTCTGACTTTGAACCACTCAACATAAATAGAAATAGAAATCAACGTAAGTTTTTTTTTAAAAAATGAGAATACCATTGGTATAGGAATAGGCAAAAATAGACAAAGGAATGGATTAGTGTTAAGGAACAGATGAATAAATTTTGTGAACTGAGGTCATANTCAGCTCGGGCGCAGCTCACTGGCCCATGTGGGAATCGAACCAGCAACCTCTTGCTCAGAGCTTGTGCTCTTAACCAACTGAGCCACTCAGCCAGCCTACCTTTAACATTTTTGAAAAATTGTATGTTGATATATAAGATAAAGAAATAAACAGATTTCAAATTCTACTCAGTTACTCAAACCAGATTCTGTAGTCACTTTTGACATCAACTATTTTCCATATCCCCACATCTAATCAAACAGTAAATGTTACCTATTCTTTCTCTCAACATCTTTTCAGTATGTCTTTTTATATCAATCCCCAGTTACTGCTTTCATTGTGCATTCAGTTGTCTTTAAAAAGTTGATAAAGAGCTTCCTAACTGTTCAGATGGCCTCCAGTTTCTCTTGCTATACACTTTTCTTCATAGAACTTCCAGAGTGAACTTTCACAAAATGACAAAAGAAAAACAATTCATTAACATGTTATTCCGCTGCCCAGTGTCACTCAGTGGCTCTCCAGCTTTCAGAATCTAGTCCAAACTCTGTACGAGAGCACGAAACGCACCTAACAATTCTCCTTCCACCTTTTGCTGGCTCCTCCTTTAAACTTCTCTAGCTTCATCTCTCCTAATGAGCCTCTTGAAGGCTATGTTTTACACCCACAAAGCTGCTTGTGTTTTTTCACCATAACATGCACTCTCATCTCATCTTTCTCTGGTTGGACTACTCTTCCTAAGCTGTGCAGAGCCACAGCAAACTGTCCTTGAATTAATAAAATATCAGATAATTTAAAAAAAAAGAATATTGGCTAATAGCCCAGGTCTATGAGCAAGGCCATCTTAGGGGGTAGGTGTCAAAGTGGATGGATGAGCACCTTGTCCAGGGAGCTAGAAACAACTAAGAGAGAACAGACAAGTCTCAGCTCTACCTGGCCCAAGACAAGAGAGTTATGGCAAATCCATAAAAGAATACCTTCTTCTATCACCATCTACCCCCATGTATCTTAGATTATTGGGAAATGCATAGTGGTTTTGAATTCAATAATATAAGTGTTTGGAACTTCTGGTTTAAATGGGTACCATAACTTCCTCACTCAGAATGCATTTTTTTCTTTTTCATGAAGGTGGAATAAAAAAAATCTTAATTTCTGACAGCCTCTGCAATCCCTAACTTCTTGAGAGAATCTGTACAAAGTGAAAAAATAAAAAAGCTAATCGAATCTGGGGAGATATACCCACTTGATCTCAAAAGATATAAAGTATGTTTATTATGTAGAATAAAACTCAAAATTCTATGTTTTAAAATTGTATAATTTAAAATTGTATATTTTAAAATTCTGTTATAACTTTTATAACAACTTATCAATTATTAACATCCAATCGCATCTTTGCTTCTTGGCATGGAAGATCAACTTTAATTCTCCTTGAGTGAATATATAGATTCTTAAATACAGCATTATCAGTGGCAAAAAGAACAGTAATTACTTGGAAACAAGAAACTGCTCCTTCAACAAAGGAGCGGATGTTGGATTTAAGCAATGGACTCCATTTGAGAAAAGTGTTTCCATTAAAAAAATCAATACTTCTAGCTCTAGGGGGTCACAGAAAATGTTTTTAGATCTTGACAAAAAATTAAGCACTTTGTAGCATTTCACCTGGCAAACATTTTAGGCTTAAGATTTGTCAGCAGACTTTCAAACTTGAGAAGAAAAAAAAAACCTCTAAGTATTGATTCATAAAGGATTTATAGAATCAAAATATCATAAAAATGGTAACTATAGAAACAAAATGCACAATCATATCTATGGTAAAATTGTGTAAGTCAGAA
>NW_017731477.1:578603-579690 GCF_001890085.2 Hipposideros armiger | reverse complement strand
TCCCTGAGTCTTGCATGACTATGTTTCATAGCAGCACTAGTCACAGTAGAAAGAATTCGGAAGCAATCCAAATGTCCATCAATGAGATAATAAATTTTTGTATTATGTTGATTCAAGTTGCATTCACAAGATCATATAAGTAGTAGTAAAATAAATAACCTATAGATGAATTTTGGAAACATGATGCTGAATGAAAAATACAAGTCCCAGTAAACTATACATAATGTATGATATCACATTAATGATACCACAAAACTAAACCATACAAGGTCTGACAATTCAGTTCACGAACTCATCCTAGAAAAAGTGCTACATACCTCATTGCTGGATACCACTATGGTCACTTTGAAGTACTCCCCTTGGGAATCTATGCACCAATGCCAGCACCTAGTCCGCCCTTCAAAGCAATTTTTGAACTCTTTTTCTGGAATGGCCATCAGGGCTGTCATAATATTACCTTTGATGTCCTGAATGTCATCAAAATGTCTTCTTTCAATGTTTCCTTTATCTTTGGGTAAACAAAGAAGTCATTGGGGGCCAGATCAGGTGAGTAGGAAGGGTGTTCCAATACAGTTATTTGCTTAGTGGCTAAAAACTCCCTCACAGACATTGTCCTGTGAGCTGGTGCATTGTCATGATGCAAGAGCCATGCATGGTTGGTGAAAAGTTTAGGTGGTTTTCTTCTAACTTTTTCACACAGCCTTCACAGCACTTCCAAATAGTAAACCTGATTAACTGTTTGTCCAGTTGGTACAAATTCATAATGAATAATCCCTCTGATATCAAAAAAGGTTAGCACATAATTTTGACGCTTGTTTTGGACTGACAGAAGTTTTTTGGTCATGGAGAATTGGCTGACTTCCATTGTGCACTTTGATGCTTTGTTTCAGAGTCGTATTGGTTACACCCATGTTTCATCACCAGTGATAACATGGCCTAAAACATCATCTTTCCTCTCCAAAAGGTCTTGGCAAACTTCAACTCTCCTTTGCTTTCGTTCATCGGTGAACTCCTTTGGGATTAGTTTTGCACACACCTTTCTCATGCCAAGATTTTCAGTTAAGATTTTCCTAACTGTTTCTCTGTC
>NW_017731477.1:556022-577268 GCF_001890085.2 Hipposideros armiger | reverse complement strand
TCTCTTCATCAGTGACACATTCTCTCTCCTCAGAAAAAAACATTTAATCTGTTTGTACACTGCCTTTTTCTTCATGTCATTATCCCCATAAACTTGGACTAACATGTCCCTGATTTCACTTCCACTCTTGCTAAGTTTAACAAAAAATTTAATGTTTGTTTTTTGTTCTAATTCAAGCTCAGACATTCTTGGGACAGCACACAAAAACATGCAACAACAATAATGAATGCTGCTCACAAGACCCCACCACATGTCGACATGACACAGCTGTGAGACACTGATATACCAAGGTTATGAAACCTTACCAAGTTTGTTTGTACAGTGCTGCCAATGAAAGCGCATGGTGGCAAGTTTGCAAACTTAGTTGTCAGACTATTGCTTAGAGAGGTGTGTGTGTGTGTGTGTGTGTGTGTGTGTGTGTGTGTGAAACAATATTTAGAAAGAACAAAAAGCAACTTCTCTGGAACTTCTAGCCTGCCTAGTCCATCAAGACAAATCCCTGAGGCACAAAGTTGCAGATACTTGCAGTAAGATTTCTTCTGCATTTACATGCCAAGATAATGGAGTCCTGACAATGCCTGCTACACAAACACATAAACACAAACCAAAGATAGAAAACAGGTGTATGCAATAAGGGAGATTAGTAGATAATACTTATGACCTTCTAGTTCTTAAATTTTAGCTATTTTTTAAAAATTTATTATTTATTTTATTTTGCTTTATCTCCTGCTTATATTCTTTCAACACTTCATTAAAATAATAAAAGGAAAATTAAAGTATTTTTCTTGATATGAAAAAATAAAGAAAAAGTGTTCCCAATTAGGAAAAAATATTGCTGTCAGTTACAAAAAGCAGTTAATTGTACAGTCTGTTTTCTGCAGAGTACAAATATGAAAATGTTTCATTTTTCTTCAATTATTGCTCTGTTCACTTTCTGGTTTTGGTCTCTGAAGACATCTTGGGCAGAATATATGGCAGTGCATTTATTTTCAAATGTTAAAAATCCAGTTGATTCCATCTCATAAATAATTCAGTGCTCACCTTTTCTTCACTGCCAGTGCCTATGAGATATCAAATAAAAAGAAGGTGCCGTGTGATGGACAATTTCATTCCTCTTGCCTCACCTCACCTCTCCTTCTTCTTCTAACATCTCCAGGGGTGGGAAAGAAGGATCATTGGAGGGAAGGGGTAAAAGTTGTACTAGAAAAGTCTTACTATTACAGCTGCATATAATAGAAGGGGTAAAAGACTTACTAGCTATTGTAGTCTACTCTGGGCTGAGGATGTTCTTGGCGTAAGTGGGTGCCTGCATGCTTCTCTCTGAGTCATTTAGAAAGCCCCTGAGAGGAGTCTAATTGCTCAATTCCCTCACATAGAAGCTTCACTCTTATCTTTAACCCTTATGTTCCCACAACTTTTAGTGCACTCCGTAGTTTCTGGATTCTGGTATTCTGTCAACTGGCCATGTTCTTGAAAGGGGCGCTGGTTTGGGGTGGCAGTAAGAACAATGAAACAGATATCTGCCATGTCCAATTTTTTTTTTTTAGCTGAGCCATCCTGCCACCTGTTGGCAGCTCAGCAGCAGCTCAGCTCCAGCTGGGAATCGAACCGCTGTTGCTCAGAGCTCAAACTCTTGAGTGAGCTCTTAACCAACTGAGCCACTCGGCCTGCCCTGCCATGTCCATTTTATTTACTTGATGCCCACTTCAGCTTATTGGCCTATACTGTCTTAATTAATTCTCACAACAATCCTATGAGGTAAGTACTATTTTTAACTTCATTTTACAAATGAGGAAAGTAGACTCAAAGCAATGGAAAAGGCTGCACCTAACAATTGAATGCTGGGCTGGACAGAACTGGAGCATGCTGACTTCAGAACCCGAAGCCAAATGACAATCAATAGCATGCTTGGCAGAAAGGAAGTCAAACCAATGGAGGTAATTGCACCCAGGCCATGTTCAGATATGATGAATCATCCCTCTCCACAACAAAAATGTTACTCATTTTCCTTAACATTCAGGGTTCATCTTCCCTGAAATGTGCTGGTTTAATATCTAATCTGTAAATGTCAACGCTTTGCCCTTTAGCTTATCTTTCCTAAATTCCATAACTATTAATGGAATGCAGCTATGTTAGAAAACATCAATTAGGCTACAGTTTTATCATGATTAGAATTCTGAGAACCTGCTTCCTTCAACATGGACATATTTTGAAGTGACTTTTGTAAACAGTTTAATAAATAATCTCATGCATTTTACTTGTTTTTGTTAAAGGGATAATATTCTCTCTCCAAAATCTAAATCATTTGGAAGACATAGTGCTGTTTCTTACCTTATTAACTATACAATACAAATAACTCCAATATCTAAATACATGATTATGTATGTAGGAAAACTAAAAAAGTCTACATAACAGCTTCCAGAACTAATTAGTATTTTTAGGGTTGTCTCAGCATGCAAGATTAATATACAAAAGTCAATCACGTTCTTAATTACCAACAATGAGCAATTGAAATTTTAAATTTTAAAAATACCATTTATAATATTGGGTTGTCAGAAAAGTCATGCTATATTTAGACTATGTTTTTCAAAGGTCATTTATTTATATAAAGAACAAAGATCAATCAATGATATATTACCTGTTTTGTTCAATAACCTTTGCCATCTTTCAGTGCACTTCATAATTCCTCGTTCATAGAAGGACCTGTCTTTATTTGTGAAAAACTGAACAAGATGCTGATTTACAGCCTCATCTGAATTGAATGTTATACCACGCAAGGAGTTTTGAAGAGAGCAAAACAAGTGGAAGTCTGACGGCGTAAGGTCAGGTGAGTGTGATGGGTGTGGAAACACATCCCATCCAAGCTCCAATCATTTTGACGGGTAATCAGACTTGTGTGTGGTCTCGCGTTGTCATGATGGAACACAACTCCTTTGCAATTAAAAATCTCTGGACGTTCCTGGATGATGGACTTGTTCAATCTGTCCAATTGCCAACGGTACACATTCTAATTGATTGGTTCCTTGTTAGGAGCTCGAAAAACTCAACACCTTTAAAATCTCACCACACTGAGAGCATACTCTTCCTCCGATGAATGTCTCCTTTCGATGTCGTTTGAGGCAAATCATCACAGTGGGACCAAGACCGTTTGCACACCACATGGTTATAAACAACCCACTTCTCATCACCAGTTATCAGTCGCTTCAAAAAAGGATCGTTTTTCTCACGTTTAATGAGCATATTGCAGATGTTTATATGCGCCATCAAATGAACTTCTTTGAGTTCATGCAGAACCCCAATATCGAGATTTCTTATGTATCCCAGCTTCTTCAGGTGGTCGTGAATGCTTGAATGATGGATGTTCAATGTTTCTGCAATCTCTCGTGTCATGTAATGTGGGTTTGACTCGATCAATGCCTTTATTTTGTCGTCATCAACCTCGGTGGGCCTCCCTGACCGAGGAGTGTCATTGAGATCAAAATCACCAGCACAGAATTTTATGAACCGTTGTTGGCACTGATTTTCTTGTAGAGCATTGTCATCGTAACTTTATGCAACTTTTCACAAGCTTGACGCGCGCTCTTCCCTTTATGGGAGTAAAACAGTAAACTGTGGCAAAAATGCACAGTTTGGTCTTCTATCTTCAACTAGTTGTAAAATCTCTAAAACTCAACCAAATCGTTCAATTTTTTTTAGAATGAAGCTAGAACTGTCAGCTGTCAAATGACATACCAATAACATAGATGCAAATGACTCTAGTACTTCCAAAAATGAACAGTGCTATCTGTCGCAAACATGTGTCATGACTTTTTCAACAACCAATAGACTAAAATATGAAATTATTTTGAATAAAGTTAACAAAATTCATACAGAACCTATATGCTTAAAACTAGAAAAAAAATCTACTAATAAAAGAAGTCAAATAAGATGTAAATAAATGGAGAGTTATACTGTGTTTATGGATTTAAGACATAATATTTTTAAGATATAAATTCTCCTCAATTTAATCTATAGATTCAGTGCAATTCTAATCAATATCCCAAAGTTTTATTTTTTTAAATATTTACAAATTGCTTCTAAAATTTAAAGACAAAGGAACAGAACAATGAAAACAATTCTGAAAAGATTAATATAGAAGACTCATACTAACTGATTTCAAGACTTCATACAGTGACAGTAATGAAAAAAAGAAAAACGTGGTATTTGTGAAAAAATAGACATACAGATCAATGAAACAGAATAGAAAGCCTAGAGATAAACCTACACAATATAATCACATGATTTTTGACATAGACACAAAGGTATAGTCTTGTCAACAAAAGGTGCTGGAATAATTGGATGACCACATGCAAAAAAATGAAACTGGCCTAAATGTCACACCTAACATAAAAATTAACTCAGAATGGAATTATAGATATTACTGTAAAATGTAAAACTATACAATTTCTGAAAAATCTGTGCTGTTGTCTTGAAGTTGATTTACATAGTAGGATACAACACTTCTAAAAGAATTGTTCCCTTTTCCAATAGATGAAAAAGAGATGGCCCTTATCATTGCCTATTACTGAAGACATCCATGTAGAAAAGGACAAACTAAGGTCTCTTAAGGCTCTTAGTAATCCATATTGTTTTAAAATAACTATTTTTAACTTTATGCCTGTTTTGCCAAACTTCAGCTGTGGTTGTTTTCTTTTGATGGTACTAAGCTATAATTTTACTAGCATCTAGTGATCTTGTTGGGAAAGAAACAATCACATATAAATTATTGATAGAATATAAATTACTTTTAGGCAGCATTGATAATATATAGGTAATAATTTTTATGAGCACACACAAGTATGATTTTATAATTTAATATTCAGATTTCAACATTGCATAATGTTTAATGTATCAACCATTTTGCATCTTAATTAAATGCATAAAATGTTTATGGAAGTTGCAGGCACATCAGAATCTCTTGGTTCAGACTCTTGATAAATTGGCTTAAGGTGTTTGAAAAAATGGATATAGTCACAGACAAGTATAACAACTTCTCAAGCAATAAATCTTTGGGCTTATTAATTATTATATGAGAACACACTGAAATATATGAATAACTAAAGAAATCATTTCAATATTTTAGTGGCTAGGAAGATCTAATGTACCATTTTTAGGTTTATTAACAAGAAAAATAAAGTATTGAAGAAAACTAATTTTTTAAAAAAATTTTATTGGAGAATTGGGGGAGGGGAACAGCGTTGGGGAATAGGGGAAGGGGAACAGACAAGTTGCTGTCCTTTTGTTCTTCAGTCTAGTGGTGGAAGACACTGCTTCACTGGCCCATGTTGGTATTAAGATCATTGCTCTCTTCCTGGCTGAGGCAGTCGGTTGCTGTCCATTAGCTAGCCGCTCACAGCGGCTCATGGCAGCTCTCGCTGGCTGCCGGCTGCTAACAGTAGCTCTTGCCGTAGCGGCCACCCATGGCAGCTCAGCGCCAGGTTGAGCTGTTGTTCACAATCTTAGCTGTAGAGGGCGCAGCATCACTGACCCATGCGGGAACTGCACTGGTGGCCCTGCTGCTCAGAGCTTATGCTCCCAAGCCAGCTCTTACCCAACTGAGCCACTCGGCCAGCCCAAGAAAACGAAAATTTTATTGAAAGATGTACAACATAATCTGAATACATGCAGAAACATTCAATATTCCAGTATTTGATCTAATAGCCTTAAAATATCAATCTCTTCCAAATTTATGTGTATCTATTAACATACGTATATTTAATGCAATTAAATTACATTTGCGGTAATCCCTAATAAATTTTGGAATTGGACACAATCATTCTAAAGTTTATAAATGAAAGAATAGATGTGTGAGCATTTTTAAGGAAATTGCCTTATCAGAGAATAAATCTTATTAGAAAGCAATGGTGATCAAAATATATAGTAGTAAACAAAAAATTACACAGAAATATCAGTGAAAGAGAATAGAAGTCTTGATAATGGGTTCAAGAATATGTAAAAATATTCATATAAGAAAAGGAAAACCCCACTGATTTCAAACTATAATATATTGCAAAGCTGGAAATATGTACCTCTTGTGGACCCTTAGTTGTTTCTGAATCCATTGATGGATAAAATTGTGGTTGGTATACACACACACACACACACACACACACACAGAGAGAGAGAGAGAGAGAGAGAGAGAGAGAGAGAGAGAGAGAGAGAGAGAGAAATATTATTTGTTAGAAAAAACAATGAAATCTTGCCATTTGTGACAACATGGATAGACCTAACAGGTAGTATGCTAAGTGAAATAAGTCAGAGAAAGACAAATACCATATTTCACTTATGTGTGGAAGCTATAAAAACAAAAACAAATGAACAAACGATACAAAACAGCAACAGTCTCATAGACATAGAGAACAAACTGATAGTTGCCAGATGGGAAGAGGTTGGGGACAAAAAAGGCGAAAGAGAATAAGCGGTACAGATTTCCAGTTATAAAGTAAGCCGTGAGGATGTGAGGTACAGCACAGGGAATATAGTCAATAACATTGTAAACTCTTGTATGATGACAGGTGATCACTAAACTTAGCATGGTGATCACTTCATTAGGTATATTAATGTTGAGTAGCTATGTTGTGCACCTGAAACTAATATATTATGTACTGACTACATTTTAATACTCTATGCATCAGCTCAACAAAACGGATTTCCCCCTTACTGAAGGAGAGCTGGCTGCTTCCATGGCTAAGAGTTCACCTCGCCACAGCAGCAACTAACTACTCCTGGTCCTCCCACTGGCCACACAATCTGGAGGAGGTCACGATTTGTCCTTGATGGAAAAGATACATTGGGTTTGCTTTTCCTGCTCAGCAAGTTTCTCTCAACATGATCATCCATGAGCTTACTGACTGGTTTATTTCTAATCAGTTTTGCATACAACAGTTTTCTAACAAATTAAATAATCTTTCAGCAAAAGAAGTAAAGCCATCCTACCATGCTCATGGGGGACTTGTCTTATTGTGAATCCCATCACCAGAAACAACTGACTTTATGGATGGTGGAATGGCATATTCAAGACACAACTATGGTTTCGGATCACACGTGGAAAGTGCAGAAGAGAAAGAGGGAACAAGACATATATTCTCAGAACCAAAACTAATATATGATATTATTTCTCCTATAATCAGAATAAGGGTCCAGAAACCAAGGGATAGGACTGGGGAGGGCTCCTCTTAATACTATACCTATACTTAAAGTTCTGGACTATGCTGGTTTAAAGGCTTTCATACCCCACTAAAATCTCTTCCATTAAAGAATCCATTGATGAGCCCATCTAATGGAAAGCTGAGACTTTAGAGAATTTAGGATTTTTTATGCCACTGAGTAAGCAGGCATGGCATGTTAGTAATTAAATTTAAAAAATTAGTTTATAAATTGCAAAATATCAACAGGTTTGCAGCACAACTGCAGGGGAAAAAGACATATTTGAGTTGGAGCTGCACCCCTGAGTAGGCTTGGGTTTTCTTCCTTTGGGGTGCTGGGGACTATATTCCTAGGTGCTTGAGGCATAGCTGAACTATATTCAGCAAGGAATGGAGAGAAAAGAGAGTATATGAAGAAATGTGTTATTGATGCTGGGCAGCCAAAGCAGTATTATAAGGGATTTATTTTTTTTGGCTGAGCAGCATCAATATGGCCTTTCTATGTTTGGAAAATTTTTGGCCAGGTGGGCCAAGGAAATCTACTGTCCTGCGTTTTGAAACTGGAACTATTAACACACAGAAACAGGACCGTGGAGCATTTTTGTGGCAGTAATAGCAGAGGCAGTTTTCAGAGACAGCTGCTTATTTTGGTGACAGCATCTCACCTGGAGTCCAGTGACATCAGTGTCAAAGGTAGTATGTGGAAGTGGTATGGCATTGATTGTTCAGCAGTGGTGGCAGCAATGGCTGCGCCATTAGTTCTGTGACATGGTTTTCACTATGATCCAAGCCGTGTAGTCTTGGTTTGCTCTGCCCATTTTCTGAGTCTGTCTCAATGCTATCTGGCAATTCTGTGAATCACAGTATCCTTAAGAATTTCCGGGTTCAGATTGCAATGAGAAAACCTGGAATCTTCCTCAGGAGCCAGAATGAGCTTAGAGAGGAAAAACAGTCTTTTAATTACGTGTTTTCTTTATATACCTTAGCAGAGAGCCGTTTTAAGTGACAGCATCTGATGTTGTGGTTTATTAATAAATAATGTGATTCCCTAACCTTAAAATGTTATAGTTTAATAAGGAATGTAAGGCAGTTAGATAAAAATAAATATCTACAAATGGAATAACATTAAATGTTAACTTGGGAACAGACTGTGTCATTTGTAAAGTCTTCCTAAAAGATACGGGACTATAGTTAATTCCTGAAGGATGGGCAGGGGATGGCATTTTGGGAACAGGGGTCATAAGGCATAGGAAGGAGGCCCGATATTCACCAGGCAGCCAGACCAGCCAGACTGAACAAGCGCGGATATGAGCTGAAACCACTGAGAGGTACATTTGAGTGGTTAAGAGGGGCTATATTAAGGCCGTTGTCCTCGAATCAGAAATAGAGAAATTCTCTATTTCCTCAAATATCTTAAATACATCTCTTATTTTTTTAAAGTTAAAAATTTTAAACATTCGGCTAAATATTTTGCCAGGAAAGGTTTTATACATCAAGTCTGAATTAGCCTCCTCCCTGGTTCTGTGCAAACTTCTTAGACATTCTTTCCAAGGCCTGTGGGATGAAAGAGTTAGGCCTAGGGGAGTAAAGAATAAAACCTGAAGATCGTTCCAAAATATATCAATTTGCATTCATTTTTTCCATTATTTTTGGAATTTAGCTTTTTAGTTTTTTTTGGTTTTTTTTTTTTTTGAATAAGCAGTGGACAATCTAAATAATTACAGCATTGCAACGGCAGCACAAAGACTGAAGACTATTTCTTGATGGCAGCGTCCAGTCTTACTCGTTGCCCTTAGCTCCTTGTAACGATTTTACTCATTAACTTCAGGAAGATTTCCTGGAGTAAAATCACATATGAAAGTGGCTGAAAATAGTTTTTAAAATCCAACGTCCCTGGCTTGACCGTGAAACGACCACACAGTCCGGTCACTGGGTCAAAAATCAATTACAAAAACAGAAGGGCTTTTCACGTCTTTTATTTTTCTGCATTAGCCTTCGTTAAAAAAAAAAAAAAACCAAAAAAAAAAACAGGCTCGAAAACCACAACCACGAAGAGAGGCAACCATTAAAATACAGGAAAGGACACTATTGGCTTTTTCTCTTGGCGAGATGGGTCGGCTGCCTTCCAGCCCCGCCGAGGATCCGCTGGAGTGGACGGTCCGCCCGGCTCGCGTGGCCACTCCCCGCCCCCGCGGGAACCCTCGCTCGGCAGCCCCGCGCCAGGCTGCTGCCGGGACGCCCTCCCGCTGCCTCTGAGCCCCTCGCCCCCCCGCGAGCGGAAGCCTGCGAGGCCCGATCCTGCGTGTCCCGCGGGCCCCGGGCCAGGTGGGGACGAGCCCCGGCCCCGCGCTCGGCCCGGCCCGGCAGTTCCGCGTCTGCGCGCCGGGCGAGGGGCTGGAGCGGGGCCGGCGGGGAGGCGCCGCCGCGCGGGACCAATGGGCGCGCGCCGGGGAGCCGGGCTGGCGGCGGCGGCCTGCGGGCGCGCACTCTCGGGATGGAGGGCGAGCGCCGGGCATCTCCGGAGCGCTCCTCGGGCCTCCCGGCGGGGGGCGCCGGCGGGGAGAGCCCGGGGGACCGCGGCCCCCTCGCGGGCAGCAGCGGCTCGTCCGCCGCGCTGCAGGCCGACGTGCTGGACCTGGACGAGGACGAGGACGACCTGGAGGTGTTCAGCAAGGTGAGGGCGGCGGCGGCGCGTCCCGGGAAAGTTCCCGGCCAACTCCAGGAGTTGGCAGCTCCGTGGGCGGCCGTCGCCGCGCTCTCGCCCTGCAGAGCGGGGGGCTGGCGGCTGGACGTGGGTGGGGTCCCCCGGCCGCCTGCGGGCCCCGCCGCGCCCGGAGCTGCCTGCCGGCCGGGCCCCGATCCGCAACCGCTCCCTCATCTGCACTTTGACCTTAAGTGGGGCAGGGCCGTGACTTGGTGGAGTCTACAAAGTTGTGATTTTTTTTTTCCCCTCCACCCTTTTTTCCCTTCATCTCTTCTCTTCTCGGAGCGGACTTCTGGGGACAGTGCCTGAGCCCGGGAGGCGGTGGCCCGAAAGTGCCCCCGCCCCTGGCAGCTTCTTTTCAGGTTCAGCCCGCGCCGAACTCGGAGAGAGGTCACCCGAGTCTAGAGAAACGATTCTTGATTTAATGTTGCCGGTGGTGGATGTGAGACCGGGTGACACCCGAGGTGAGCCTCAAGTCCAGTGGGAATAGGTGCGAGGGACTCCCCTCTTAGGGAGAAAAGGATTAGGGTGGCGAACTGGGGGCTCCGCCGCCGCGGAACTCGGGGTCCCTCAGAGAGCTGGCTGCCAGCGCCCAAACCACAGCCGCCGCTTTCTCGCTCCTCGCCCCCCTGGAAACGTAGGAGCCACGGGTCCTCTTGTAGTACAGTTGGAGAGAAATGGACTCGGGTTAGTGGTAGACTTGTGCGTGTCGACTGGTGGTTTTTCTTTTTGGAAAAAAAACAACAACAAAAAAAAGCCCAAAAAACCCCTTTCTGCGGGGCCATTGAATGTCACTCCAGTTTCTCACGTTGCTGCTGTAGAAGATTCGAGTAGAGATGAGAACATTGTATTAATTACTAAGAAACCTGGGCAGTAGTTAAGTGTTACCTTGAGGTGTTAGGTAAAGCAACATATTGAACCACCGCTTTATTTCGGGAGAGCGATCTGAAATTAGCAAGTGAACAGGTATACCCTGACACTAGAGAAGAATATGTAAAACTCTTTTCTTTCCCTCTTACGATTAAATGAAATGGTAGGCACAGCACTTGTAGTCTAGATGTTCAGCCAGAGTGTCAGTTTTGTGCTCTTGGTAAAGTCATGTGACATTTCAAAGTTAGTGTTTAAATTGTAAAACAATGGACTTATTTAGGTTCACTTGTAAAAGGTTAACACTGCCCTTTTATATTCCACACATACTTTATTTTCGGATGAAGGACAATTGGCCCCTTCTTCACTTGCCTTCTGAGATACTATTGGTTGATGAATATTCTGGTATGCCTGTACATTGTGAAACTTCCAGCCTGGCAGGAGACAGGGTGTTGGGAGTGGCAACTGTGTATCAGGATCATGTGGGATGGTTTTGTCACATGGTTTCTTTCCCCAGATTCTAAGTGTCCCAGCTCTCTCTTAAGAACCACTCTTAAGAATGAGCCCCTGTTGACAGAGGCGGATTTTAGGTGAAGCTAAGCTTTAGGTGTTCATGTGCTTAGGCCTCTGGAAATGTTGGGAGTCACTGGGAGTCATAGACCTTCTAGGCGGGAAGGGAATGACAGATTGCAGCCAGAAGCACTGTGAACGTTTCTGCTAAATTGCCTAAAACTCTCAGAAGAAAGAATTCTAGATCTCCATGGCTCCAATCAGTTATTGAGATTTCTTTTCTCATTCTAAATATAAAGTGTTTTTCCACTTAATTTTGTATTCTTTTTTAAAGGCTGTTAGCTTCAGCCCCGTGCACCCGGATCCACCCTGCTTGTTAGTGTTGTGTAACTACTTGTGTTAGACACTAAGACACAGTTAAGAACCACTTCTATAGAACCACATAGATTAAGGTAAGGATATAATGTCGGTTCAAGTCTTAAAAGAATAGTTGGAAAAATTTTAAGTTAGCTGCCCACTTATATTTCAGTAAGTTGAATGTTCAACCATTAACCACAGTTAGGGAGGCAAGCACATTTAAGAAAGTGCTCTCCACCTGGCCTCTCTCCCTGCTACCCCATTCCTGGCTGGCTCCTTTGTAGAACTCTACCAGTGGCCACTCGGCCTAGGATGGTATCACGAATGACTTCTGAAGTCTGTAACGTTACCATTTAGGACATTGGGATTGACAACTTTCATATTCAGTTTACAACTTTGGTCCCTTATTCCCTTAGGTAATGTGTGAAGGTATACCATGCCACTGTCCACAAGCTCCTTAAAGAGGAGGAGTTGTGACTTATGATTTCTTTTTCCCCACCATACTTGTACCTGGCAAGTACACGTTAAGTATTTTTGCATAACATGCTATGCTAAGGATTCTTTGGGAAAAAAATGAAATGGGAGGTTTAGTTCTTGCTATGATGGTCTTGGAGTTCAGGTGGAAGACGTGACAGAAACTCTAAATGGCAATATAAATCCAGAGAGAAGGAAGGTAAAACAAACAAAACATTGTCCTAAGTTTACAAATAATCCAGTGAGGAGAAAATGGTGCCAGATTTCAAGAGACCACAGGGAAGGCAGAGGACATTGACTTAAAAGAGCAAGTATAGATGTTGGAAGGTCAGAGAACATAATGATTCAAAGATAGAAAAAGAAAAAGGATAAAAATTATAATAATAGTGTAAGGATAGTGTAAGACCTGGGCCAAAATGAGATGAGGTTTGCACAAAATTTAATTAGAGATAAGGGACAAATTACATTTAAAGGAAAAAGTTCTCCTTTTGGGGAAAATAATATATTAAAATAAAATAAATTGACTTATTAAATAGTATAATGTGTAGAAGAAACAGCAGTTGAAATAGAGCATCGGTAAATGGGTTGCAGTGAAACACTAAGATACTTATCTGGTATTCAGAAAATAATAGCTCTTATATTGGTCTTTTTAAAGGTATTCAGTACCACAAAATAAGATCTAGATCATCTAGGATAATCAGGGACTTCACAGATGTAATTAGCCTCATCACCACTAGTCCCTTTGAGAACTCATAGAATTCAGGCATGTAGCCCGAAAGTTAGAGATAGGTAAATATTCTTGCTTTAAAGTAATGGGCAAAAGGCAAGCTCTTGAAGGAATAGACCAGTCGGCTTAATTTCAGTCTTAAAGCTATCGAAGCTACAGAACTATTTAGTATTTTGTTTTAAAGTGCTATAAAAACAAAGAGGTGGTCATGTTTTTTAAGAATGAAAGAAAACTGAGATCGTTTTTATGATAAATCAGAAATATACCAATGAACACGTTTATTTGAACACAGCTTTTGAAGGAGTCACTCATATTTTGTAGACTAAATTAATTTTGAAAGAATAGTAGGATATAATTGTTGAGACATTTAGTTCCTGTATATATTGGATCTTTGTCAATTCAGAAATTCAGTGTAGCAATGGAGGGGCATAAGTGTACTATTCAACAATTCTGTCAAATACTTAGAAGACATTGGAAGTTTGGATATTAATTTTTCATATTTGTACTCTGAACCATCTTTATTTAGTTGCTGTTATGTGCCTGTATCAGTCATGGCCCTTGGAAGAATCATAATTCTCTCCAATAATTTAAATGAAGAGAGTTTAATGCAGGAATTCTATTTATAGAATTTGGGGCAAGGCTTAGGAACAAACTAGGGATACTGAGGCACTTAGAGATTTGCAGTAGCAAAAAAACATTAGCACCTTTAGTTTAAAGGGAAGAGGAATGGAAACAGTGTTGCTGGAACCCAGTAATAGCCGGAGCTGTGAAGGGAGCTATACTTACAGAGAAATGTAACTAGAAATGTGTGATGGCCACAATGTGGCGCCAAAGCAGGGAGGCGATAGGGAGTGCTTGCCTGAGCTCCTCTCCACCTGTTCTTGGATCCCCTGCTTGTGCCCCCACAGGCGAGCTGCTCAGGTGATATCACGCATCGGGGCCATCAAAATACATAGTACAAGAGTGTGGAGAATAGCATTACATAAAGATAACTACATTTCTGTCTCCCATCCCATATGCTCTTCTAAAATACGACCTGCACCTTCCTATCAAGAGGTGAGATCTATGCTCTTCTTGCGTAGAGGTGGGATTGTGACTGCTTTGACCAATATGGTGTGGCGGAAGTGATACTGTGCAACTTCCAAGACTAGATAGTGAAAATGCAGGCTCTGCTTTGTCCGATAGGCCACTGCTTTTTGGAGCTATGTAAGAAATGCAATTTAAGGCCTCTATGTTGTAAAGAAACTTAGGTTCTCTTGAGAAACCACATGTAAATGCTGTGGTTAGTTGCCCCAGCTGAAGTCCCAGGCACCATCCAGCAATAAGTGGCTGGCTTGTGAGTGAAGATGTCTATATGCTTTTCAGTCCCCAGCACTGAGGCACCCCTACCATCAAATCTTCTCAGCTGAGGCCCCACATACCATGGAGGAGAGATAAGCCACTTCTGCTGTGTCCTGTCTGACTTCTTGACCCAATAAACCAGTGAACATAATAAAATATAAAAGCAAAGAAGTTTTTATACCACTGAGTTTCATGATAGTTTGTTACACAGCATTAGAAACTATGACAATAGCTAATAGCCTGTATAACACAATCAGCCTTCCAAATCTTTTGATAAATTAAAGTATGGGGTTCAAAAACAGACTATGAAATATAATTGGCATCAATGTGAGGTCCTGAAGAAAGCTCTGTTAATCACTATAAATACAAATACGGCCACCATGTAAATTTAGGAGCAGAGACTCTGTAGACACTGCCTGTTTGGAAATCCTGGCACACTGCTTACTTTGTTTCCTTGGGCAAGTTACTTAACCTCTCAGTGCCTCAGATTATTCATCTGTAAAGTGAGGGAAAAAAGAAATATGAGGATTAAATTTAAAGAGCTTTTACGTAGCGCCTGGTTTTAGTAGAACACATCTGAGTATTGATCAGCTATACACAGCACCGTAGGATCCTGATGTCCCAATTGACTGCATTGATGACATGGCCTATACTTGCCTGTTTAATATGGCAGCCACTAGCCACTGTGACTTTTGAGCACTTGAAATGTGACTAGTACATCTGAGAAACTGACCTTTTGATTGTATTTAATTAATTTGCATTTAAATGTAAGTAGCCATCTGTGGCTAGTGGCTACCATTTTGTGTAGCAGAGGTCTGGCAAATCATTATTTTATTCCTAGCGTGAGTTATGGTTACTCAAGAAATATCCTTGAATGAATGCGTTTCCTCGTTGGTGGCCTGTTGAAATATATCAAACACATACACACCTGTGCGTACATGTATGCACACACACGTACATGCATACAGGTGTGTATAGTGCATACATGTATGCACATGTGTATATACATATATTAATGTGTGTGCATGTCTGTGTGTGTGCGTTATGCATTTTCAATTGCCCAACTCACTTAAAAGCTAGAGTACAGGATTACCACAGGCAGATCATGTGTTCCCTTTCCCTGGGCTACATTCTGATCCCGCCTCAGAGGGTCTTACTATTTTGAAGGTTAAAAATAGAGGAACCAGTAAAGCAAAGGGCTCATCTGGGACTGTTTATATTCCTACCACTAGAAGCTCCACTCTCTGCCATCACAGGCTTCTTGGATGTTCAGTATTCATATATTTCTCCTAGAGGAGGAAGAGTGGGTGAGTGAAGTAGAAAGAAGAATCCTCAAATTCTCCTTGTGTGTGAGTGAGTGTATATGGTCAACAATAGAATTAAAACAAATAAGGAAATTCCGGAATAAGTTTGGGGAATAGGGCCATTTTATGTACAAACATTTCTCGTGGTTTTCAGTGACCGAAAGATCCATTTACACAAATGACATGCTGTTGAATCTAAACAAACAGCACATTTTCAAGGTCACATGGAGTATTAATTATACTGTAATCTGAACTGTCCATGCCACTTCTGAAGTTCTTTTCAAGCCTCTGCATTTTAAAGGGGAATTGATGATTTATGTCAGAAAATGGCAAAGGGATATTATTTCATCTGTGGATGCCAGTGCCCTGTTATTGATTCTTTGGAATGCTGTGTCGAGATGGAGCTGGAGATGTTGTCTGGGCTCAGGAGAAAGAGAGCTCGATACATCAGCACTGTCTTCCATTGTCCCAAGAAGTGGGGAGGGCTGCAGTAGCAACAGTCTGGCTACACATTTGCCATCCTGAAGGAGAATAAACAAAGGGGGTTCACTGATATGTTCTGGCATCCATGACCTATGAAGAAAGGCTGGGAAAGAACAAAATTAGTTTGTGTTGGAAAAGACTTGGGTCTTTTATGAAGTTATTATGATCGAGGTGGATTAAATGTTTGTAGTTTTGAAGGTAAAACTAGAACCACTAGGCCAAAAATATGTGGAGACAAGTTTTAGGTCAATTGAAGGAAGAATTTTCTAAGTGAAGGTTTCAAAATGAAAGGGATTAGTCAGCGTGGTCATGAATTCTGTCACTAAAAACGTTCTAGCACGAGCTGGATGACTGATGTCCCAGAGGAGAGGACTGCCCCTTCCCACTATGAACAGGATGTTACAAATGGAATTTTAACTTACTAAATTTATCTGCAAGAGCAGTGGAAAGTCTTAATTAGATGGTTTTACTCAACCTTCAAAGTAATCCCCAAACTGAACTGTGCTCTGCCATTCCCTGACTCATATCTCTTCCCGTCCCTGTTATTTTCCCATTTGATTCTCTGCTAGTGATGTGAGAATGTCTTAGATATCCAGGGTAACATACTTAGTGTTACCTTCTACTTATCCCTTTCACTTACTCTCCAGGTCCCCTACACACCTAAAAAGTCCCTATCAGTTTTATCTTCTTGCTGTCTTTGAAATTAGTGCCTTCTTCCTGTTCCCACTGCTACAGTCGGAGTAGTTACATGGTTGCCTCTTAGAACCATTAAAATTGTCTCACCGAGTCTCAGTCTCAAGTCCTCGGCCTCTAGCCTTCCTGTGCGCCCGCAGCAAACATGTTTCTGGAGCACACAGCTCTGATCGAATTGTCCCATTTTGTCGTTGAAGGCTCTTGGTGATCAGGCTGCACCCTGGCTCTCCTGCCTCACCACTCTGTCCCCTGCAGCCATGCTACTCAAAGTATGTCCCATACACCCATTGCATCACCTGGAAGCTTCTTAGAAACGCAGCCTCAGAACCCACTCCAAACCCAGTGGATCAGAATCTGTATTTTAGCAGGATTCCTCGGTGATTTGTTTGCACTTTACAATTTGAAAAGCACTGATCTAGGTTGGTGCACTGGCCACTAGGTGAACTCACTCCATATTTTCCTACCTCTCTGTATTATTGTTGGGTCAACAGAATAAAATCCTCTCTGTTACCTATGGCCCAATGTAAAACTACCTCTTCCCTAGGAGCTTCTCATCTCTAGCTAGAGTTAATTTCTCCACTCTGCACCCCATGATAGTGTTTTGAATCTCATAATACTTAATACATTTTGCCTTACTTATAAATATGTATTTATTTGTTTTCTCCAAAACCTTATTTGCTTCTCTATCTCCTATAAATTAAAGTCTTTGAGTAGGAGAGTAAGAAATCTAAATATTTATGAAATAAATACATCAGTGAATGATATTGCCTATGACATTTTTCCTGTATATAAACCCAATTGTTGCTGTGATTTGACAGTGATCTGTTTTCAGTAAATTCAGATTCTATTGTATCAGTCTTTCTTAGCAGGATACTAAACCAAGTAGAATTAAAACAAATTGGTCTTAATACTCATAAATGTTATTGCTGGATGATAGAGCTATGTTGAGTGTCAACCTGGACAAAATCTTCTATTTGGATTATATTAGAAGAAATAAACACAAAACATTAAAAAGAAAAAGAATCATTTAGGAACCTTTTCATACTCAGAAAAATAAATCCTTTTAAGCTAATAACACTTATCTCAATCAGGAGGCTTGGTTGCAACCAATGGAACCCCACTCTAGCAAGAAAGGAATGACGGTAAGTTTTAGTAGTTCCCCAAGTAGATTTGAAGTCTGGAAATGCAGATGCAGAGAGGGAGAGGGACTAGCAGAAACTGTTTTCAATGTTATGTGTGCAAAGGGGAGTGGCCATTATATAGCCAAAAAATGTGTGTGTGTGTGTGTGTGTGTATCTCCATGGGAACATAGAACTATAGTTCTTTTATGTGGACAACAGGTTTTCATTTGCTTATTGGTCAGTGGCAATGGGGAAAATTATTAGAAATACTTTGAGAAATGAAGTCAAAATACTCCAGACTTGAACTAATATACTCTAAAGAATATACTTTATTGAGTTTTAAAGGGGCAATTTTATTTCTGCATCCTTGCAGTTCTGTTGGGTATTCTAGTATAACTCTGGCAGCCTGCTTCAGTTTTACAAGTAGCCAGTGTGATCAAAAGGAAACATTCAATAGCTATGCAGTTGTAGTGTTCACCATTTATTTTATTCCTGTATTTATTTATTTGTATTGCACATTTTCCAAAGAGGAGATAAGACTAAAAATTAAAATAAACATTCATAGTTACTTATACTTTAAGAACATATTTTAAACTTTTGTCAATGAACAAGTGAAAAGTTGTATGCTACCTGATTTTGTCTGTTTTAAATGGAATACTTGGTCAGCTCTGATACTGCATATATCAGTCATGCTGGATAACACAGTGTTACCTGTAGAATTAACAAAAAAGGATACAGAGACTAGGCAATCAAAATTATTAGCAAATACTTACATGAGAATCAGTAAAACACACTTATAAAACAGAACAGAAGTAAAACCAGTAGTTTTAAAAATTAAAACAGATTTTTTTTTTTTTACTATGAGAAATACTTTGGTATGACATACTATTTTTTATTTTTTTTTAATCAACTAACTTTACTGAGATATAATTTGTATACCATAAAATGCACCATTTGGGGTGAATTATTTATTTTGGTAAATTTAATTAATTGTACAATCACTGTACATGAGTTTTAGAACACTTTTATCTCCTCCGAAAATCCATCATGCCATTTACAATTAATCTCTGTTTTCACTCCCAGCCATAGACAATTTTTCTTTTTCCCTGGGTGAAAGAATAAATTTTTACCAACTATAGTGAGATTCAATTACAGTAGAGTAATTTTGCAAAGAGATGTCATGATACTTCCATCTTGTACAAAGCTTATTTTAGTATTTTTTAAAGATCTTTATTAAAATATAGCTAATATATAATGTTATATTAGTTTCACGTATACACAATAGTTAGCCAACATTTACATACCTAAAGAAGTGATCACCATGATAAGTCCAGCAACTATCTGACACCGTACCATGTTATCACAATATTATTGACTATATTCCCCATGTTGTACATTACATTCTCATAATTTATTTGTTTTATACCTGGAAAATTTGAACCTCTTATTCCCCTTCACCTACACCCCCTTTTTAAATTTGTTACAATTGACATTAAATATTATTTTATATTAATTTCAGATATACAGAATAGTGGTTAGACATTTATATAATTTAAGAAGTGATCCCACTATCCGTGAGGATTAGCTGTGTCCAAAGTTTATAAGCTGTTGTGTGAGGGTTGACCCCTCTGATAAAGCTTGGCCCCAAGGGGCTCTTGTGCCTGTAGAAATTTCCCTTTGAGTGTGAGTCTAAACCAATTTATTATTTTAAGCAACCAAAGTCCTGTATCATTCTTGCACATTTCTTCAGCTTATATGCAGTTTTAAAATGACACCTTGTATCTTTAAAATTAACAACCTTGGATTTGTTAGTCACTCTCCCTGCTCTATTGCTCGTTCAGTGCCTTTCACAATACAACGTAAATTCAATGTTTTTGATCATTCCTGTATTTTTAGTGTTCTGCACATAGGAGATATTTAATAAACAATATAATTTACAACTCTAAAAAAAAAAAAAAAAGAAGTGATCCCCCTGACTAATATAATACCCACCTGGCACTATACATAGTTATTACCATATTATTGACTATTCCCTATGCTTTATTTACTTCCCCATGACTATTTTGTACTTCTGCCAATTTGTACTTCTTAATTCCTTTGCCTTTTTCACCCTGTCCCCCAAATACCTTCCATCTATCACCCCAATAAATCTAGTACCCATCTGACCACAGTTATTACAATATTATTGACTATATTCCTTATGCTATACCCTACATCCCCCATGACTACTTTGCAGCAACCAATTTGTACTTCTTAATCCCTTCCCCTTTTTACCCATTCCCAACCCTCCTCCCATCTGGCAACCATCAAAATGTTTTTTGTGTCTGTGAGTTTGTTTCTGTTTTGTTTATTTATTTTGTTCTTTAAATTCCACATATAAGTGAAATCACATTGCATCTGTCTTTCGCTGTCTGACATACTTCATTCAGCACATACCTTTCAGATCCATCCATGACTCGGCAGATGGCAAGAGCCCATTCCCTTTTACAGTCAAGCAATATTCTATTGTAAATATGTACTGCTTACTCTTTATCCATTCATCCATCAACGGACACCCCTGCTGCCTCTGCATCTTGGCCATTGTAAACAATGCTGCAATGAACATATGCATGCATACATCTCCTCAATGTAATGTTTTGTGTTTCTTCAGGTAATTACCCAGAAGTAGGATTAATGGGTCCTTCTTTGTCACTTGTTATAGCCTTTGTTTAAAGCCTATTTTGTTTGGTTTAAGTATTGCTGCCAGAGCTTTTTTGTTGTTTCCATTTTCATGAAATATCTTTTTCCATCTCTTTACTTTCAGTCCATGTATGTCTTTTGATCTGAATTGAGTCTCTTGTAGGCAGCATATTTAAGGATCTTGTTTTCTTATCCATTCAGCTACCCTATATCTTTTGATTGGAGCATTTAATCCATTTATATTTTAAGCAATTGTTGCTATGTAGTTATTGACATTTTATTATTCATATTTTTATTTATTTATTTTTCTAAAAGAAGTCTCTCTAACATTCTTTGTAATACTGCTTTGGTGGTGTGGAACTCCTTTAACTTTTTCTTGTCTAGGAAGCTCTTTATTTGTCCTTTGATTCTAAATGATAGGTTTGCTGGTAGAGTAATCTTGTTTGTAAGTCCTTGCTTTTCATCACTTTGAGTATTTCATTCAAATCCCTTCTGGCCTGCAAAGTTTCTGTTGAGAAATCAGCAGACAATCTTATGGGAGCCCCCTTGTAGGTAACTAACTGCTTTTCTCTTGCTGCTTTTAAGATTCTCTGTTTGGGCCGGCCGAGTGGTGTGTTGGTTGAGAACTGGCTTGGGATGCCGGAGGGCCTCAGTTCAGATCCCACATATGAGGGCCAGTGACACTGCCCTCTACTGCTAAGATGCTGAACCACAGCTCGACCTGGAGCTGGGCTGTCCTGGGTCGCTGGAGACTGCGTGGGCTGCAGTCCCTGCTGCAGTGGGTTGCCATAAGCTACCATGT
>NW_017731477.1:547100-556001 GCF_001890085.2 Hipposideros armiger | reverse complement strand
TAGCTGGCAGCCAGCGTGAGTGGACCACAGCCACTGTGAGCGGCCGTCCAGAAGCCGGCAACTGATCTGCCTCACCTGGGAAGAGCGCAATGATGGTGCCAGCTTGGGCCAGTGAAGCAACATCCTCCACAACTAGAATGAAGAACAAAACAACAGCAATTTGTCTGCCCCCCTTCCCCCGATTCCCCAATTAAAAAAAAAAAAAGATTCTCTCTTTGTCTTTAACCTTTGGCATTTTAATTATGATGTGTCTTGGTGTGGGCCTCTTCAGGTTCATCTTATTTGGGACTCTCTGTGCTACCTTAGCTTGTATGTCTATTTCCTTCACCAGGTGAGGGGAGTTTTTCAGTCATTGTTTCTTCAAATACATTTCAATCCCTTGCTTTTGCTCTTTTCCTTCTGGTACCCCTATGATGCGAACATTGCTATGCTTGATGTTGTCCCAGAGGCCCCTGAAACTGTCCTCAGTTTTTTGGGTTCTTTTCTCTTTTTGCTGTTCTGCTTGGGTGTTTTCTGCTATCTTATCTTCTAAATCACTGATTCTGTTCTCTACTTGATCTAATCTGTTGATTCTCCTTAATATATTCTTCATTTCAGTTATTGTAGTCTTTATTTCTGACTGGGTTTTTTTTTTTTAATGTTTCCTGTCTCTTTGTTGAAGTTCTCCCTGAGGCCATTGAGCACCCTTATAACCAGTGTTTGGAACTCTGCACCTGGAAGATTACTTGTCTCTATTTTGATTAGTTCTTTTTCTGGAGTTTTGTTCTATTTTATTTGGGACATATTTCTCTGTCTCCCCATTTTGGCTGCCTCCCTGTGTTTGTTTCTATGTATTAGGTAGGGCTGCTATGCTCCTGGTCTTAGTAGAGTGGCCTTATGTAGTAGGTGTCTGATGGGACCCAGTGGCATAGTCTCCCTGGTCACCTGAGCCAGGTGCTCCAGGTGTGTCCCTTGTGTGTGTTGTGTGTGCCCTCCTATTGTAGTTGAGACTTGATTGCTGTTTGCACATCAACGGGAGGGACTGACCCTCTGGCTCAATGGTTATAAGTACTGGCTGTGACTACGGTGGAGGAGCTGTTGTGCAGGGGCTGACCATACAGAGCAGGACTCACTTTAGCAGGGTTCTGATGCCTGCCCGGTCTGCCCTTTGGGCGAATCATCCTTGGAGGTGGCTGGGTGATGCTATGGCCCAGTCGGAAGCTGGCCACTTACCCTGCCAATCCTGAGGCCTCCTGAGAGGAGACCCACTGCAGGCCATGTTCAGCTACAGTCTATGCCCTGCCCATGGCCACCTGGCATGAGCCACAAAGCAATCCAGAGATGGCTGCCACCTGTGCTGTGCTTGGAGGTGCCTTGACAGCTGAAGTCACTAACGATGGCTGACTGTTGCTAGTGCTGGCGTAGGGCTGCTCAGCCAGAGGTATGGGGCATGCTAAAGCCAAATGCTGCTTGTTTGGATTTGGTGAATCTTTGAGAGATTTTAGGAATGTCTGCAGCATGTGCTAAGGTGGGCTGTTTATGTGGAAAAGCCACTAGAAGTGGCTTGGGTGTGCCTGAAAGTTGGGTGGGGCTGTATCTCAGAGAACACTAAGTGGGGCGGATGAAAGGTGGTAGCCAGTTTGATGGCGACTCAGATATGGCATCTGCCTGCATCTGCATGTAGGGAGGAGAAGGGCTCAACAAAGAAACGATGGCTTCCACTAGCTCCTCCATCCGGGAGAAAGCTGCTCCTCCAGCCCTCGCTCTGAAGCCAGACAATTCAGTTCCTCCTCGCGTGTCCCTGGTGCCTTTCGAGCAGCTGCCCCAATGCTGGAGCTCAGAGTGAGCAGGTCAGTCAGTGAGCAAGTTTGAGGCCCTGAAAGTGCAGCTGCCATCCATCTCACTCAGCTGCAATCTGTGCGGTTTTTCACAGCCAGAAATTATGGGGACTTCTTTTCGCAGCACTGAAACCCTGGGCTGCGGAGGGGCTGAGACGCATTGCTCCTCCAGGGGGGAACCTCCACAGCCAAGATATCCCTCTCGATTTTTAATGGTCGCACACAGGTGTTGGACCAGTCCATTCCACGTCTCTGCCCCTCCTACCAGTCTGAAGGTGGCTTGTTCTGTATGTCCTTAGTCATAGGGCTTCTGTTCAGCTAGACTTCAGGTGATTCTCAATAATAGTTGTTCTGTGGGTTAGTTGTAATTGATGTGTTCCTGAGAGGAGGTGAGCACTGCATTTACTTACTCTACCATCTTGACCAGAAATCCAACGTAAACAACTATTAATCTACTATTTCCTGTCTTTATATATTTTCTTTTCAGAAAATTTCATATAAGTGGAATCACATGACATGGTCTTTTGTTTCTGGTTACTTTCATTTAGCATAATATTTTTAGATTCATTTTTGTTGTAATTTTATTACTTTCTGGTCATGGCTTTAACTTTTTGATATAGGACATAAATTTTTTATTTTAAAATGAAAAAGAGAACATAATCATTTTAAATGAAACATTAAGAATAGAAATTCTGTCTAAAATTACAATAAAAGCCTTTTTTATGTGTTACCAAAAATAAATGGCAAACTCTTGGTATGTGAATCTTTAAAACTGGGGGAAAACAAAATTACTAATTTGTTCTTTGGTACTAACTCTGAGAAAATTAAGTGTATGTATATATGTGTATATACATATGTACATACGTATATACATATATGCATTTAATCTAATTGAGCATTGAATGGTGTCTTCATCACCTCTCACTGAATTATGCTGTAGTACAAACAACTTCAAGATCTCAGTGGCTTACCTACAACAAAGACATTTCTTTCTCATGTAATTGCCAACTGTGACTGGGCTGTGAGTCTGTTCTGGACTTTGAGTCAGCTTCACATGTCTTCTTCATTTTGGAAGAATTATCATTCCTATACCACAAGTGTATTATCTGTAAAATGCAAATGATAATAATTGCAATTACTTCCATCAGGTTGTTGAGAGAATTAAATGAAATCATGCAAGTATAGGGTGCTAAGGCACAGTCCCTGGCACTTAGAAAACTGTCAGTATTTGCTATTATGGTGTATAAGATTAATGTTTGTAACTTGGATAAACATCCATTTTGCATTTGTAGTGAGATCTTCAGAGAATCACAAAAATATATTTCTATATTCAAGGAGCTTATACCTATTTACGGGAAGATATTGCGGTAATACGTTGATACGCGTAGTCTAGGTGGGGCTATACATACAGCTACTTAGGTTAAAAGTGAAAATATGGGAAAAAGTCCATGGAGTCAAAGGAGGCACCATGGAGATAAAATTAAAGAGATGGGATACTTTTGACTTAAAATAACCAAAGCATATGCTTTCAGTTCCTGTTGAGAGTGTTACCAAAATTCTTGTGTTGTCTCTTAAATTGTGTATTATGTGTATCGCTCTCTTTGAATGAGTCATTACATGTAGTCTCTGCCAGGCTAGTTTGAAGAACTAAGGGATAAGACTATTATTGGTACAGTGGTTTTAACTGTCTACTTGTTTTCCTGATATAGTATAAGCATATATTAGTCCCTTCAGAAATGCTCCTGAGTTTGTTGGTGTGACTAGATCTCAAGGCAACTCGGCCTTTCATGGAGAGTATCTGTGAAGACGGCGCTTTGGATCAGGGGAGTAGTTTTAATTTACTGTGCCAAAATCCATTTTAGCCATGCCTATTAGGGGTACAGTCAGCTGGCTAAGCTCCTTAGGAATAGTTTTTTATTGCATTCTTGAGTTAGGTCTGCAGTGTTATCTACCCTTTAAGACATATTTTTAACCTCTTTAGGAGTTCTGCTTAGAGTAATTATTTTTCCTGGCGTTCTCAGCTTTCAGTTAGCCATCACTAAATCCACAAGAGGTACTCGTAGTTGGCTGATATTGTGTTTCATATGTGTATCCAATACCCCAAGCTTATTTTAAGGTGTGTTTCATAGACCCTTATCATTTGTGGATTTAGTATTCATGGCTTTAGATATCTTTGACATGCAGTAATACGACGTATCGCTGAGGCACACATATAACTGCACCAGTGGTTTGGAGGACACACCTGGTGAGGGAGCCCTGCCTGTCTTGCAGCCCGAGCATTCTACTTGTTCTTTACTTGTCCGTGCTTACATGTGGAGTAAGCTTTACTGAGGTGATTAAAAACATTAATTTGTGAGTGTGTGTGTGTGTATTTTTAAAAAGCCCCTAAAAGAAATGCAAATGCTAAAAACCCTAAACGAACTTACTTCTGCCTACCTAGCAATGGTCAAGAAGACTTTATTTTTGTTGCTATGTTTCATGAAAAAATTGAAAAGAAAATGGACAATTTTCAATATTCAAGAATATATTCTTATCCTATTTGAACATATCTTTTTAAAGCTTTTAAAAACTTTTAAAATGATTTTTGTTATAGAGTATTTTCATGCATACAAAAGACTATATAAAATATATGTATCTGTATTATATCTAACTCTACTTGTATAACTATATAACATCTGTAGCATAAAGCAGGGGAAACACCAGCCTGTGAGTGAAGTCTGGTCTGCTTCATCTTTTTAAATAAAGTTTTATTGGCATACAGCCACACCGATTCATTGATATATTGCCTGTGTCTGCTTTCCCACTACAATGACGGAAGTGAGTAATTGACAGAGAACACATGGCCCATAAGGCCCAAATTTACTGTCTGGCCCTTTATGGAAAAATGTTTGCAGACTCCTAGTAATAATAGAATAATAAAATTTGCATCCATGTTTGCATCTACCACTCAGTTTAGGAAATAAAACATAACCCAAATTTTTTATATTCCCTGTGAGGCTCTCCCCAACATTATCTCTTATCTTCTTAAAAGAAACAATCTGAATTTTGTGTTTATTATTTGTTTGGTTTTCATAAAAGTCTGTATGTGTATCTTGAAGCGATATATTTTAAGGGTGTATATGCATTTGGACCTTGTATATTTTAGGAGTTTTAAAAGTGATACTGTCCTTTGTGAATTCTTTTCTGATTTGTTTTTTTCTCCCAACATTTAGTTTATGAGATTTATCTATGTTCTTGCATGAAGTTGTAGTCGATTTTCATTTCTGTGTAGTACTTGTATATATAATTTTGTATGCGTATACCATGACATTTATCCGTTCTTCTGTTTCTAGTCTTTTCTAATCTCCAGCAGTGCTGCCTTGTACTTGTACTTGTACTTACATTTGTACAATATATAACTACTTATAAACCATAGATATTGATTTATTCTTGCTTTCAATTTCTATTTAATGTCTTGGGAAACTGAAAAAGTGAATTCAGCGACAACTCCCAGGGGTCATATTTGATGTACGTTTGTATTGGCAGTTAGGAAGTCAAATACTGGTTCCTTCAACAGCAGGTAGAGTTTAAACAAGTGATTTAAACCTCTCCATTTCCTCATCTGAAAACTGGGGTAACAGAGTACCTACTCAATAGTATTGTTCTCTGGTTAAAAATAATAATAAAGGGAAGAAATAGAACATACTCTACAGGGCCATGGTAAGGTTTACGTAAGATAATTCATGTGAAGCCTTCAAGCAGACAATGATGAATACATCACATTTTTTCATCCTCATTTTATCCTCTTCTTAATCTTCAGCGATCCAAGGTGACATATGGCCTCTTTAAGAGGTTACAAGTGATAACACTGAACTTCAGAAAAGTAAAGTGACTTGACCAGGTTCATGCAGTTGGTAGCAGTCTAAACTTGAATATAGTTTAGCTCTGCCTGACTACAGAGACTTTTTCTTTTAATATACCACTTTTTTCTGGGGGGGTGGCAAAGGGGAAAATAAAATGATGTAAAAATTTTTCTATGTTCAGTATATAGCTTTATAGTTCACAAAACCCAAGGAAGTCCACATCCATTCAAGCCAACACTGTTAGAAAATAAAAAACTAGAAACAGACAAATGGATAAATAAATTGTGGTCTGTGCCTACAAGGGCATAGATACAACATGCCACTGGGAATTTGGTCAAACAAGATTAGAGTGTTGTATGCCCCTTTATAGAACGCCACACAGGCTGGCTTTTCCCCCAGTTACATTTTCAACAGTATTCCACAGAAGGCCTTTCTACTTTTTTATTATTATTATAAGCAGGCAGATTGGAAGGAGTTGTAAACCAAAACACAGCTGGTAAGTCTAAATTTGGGCCCATCAAGATGAGTGTCCCTCAGAACAACATGGCTTCTGCAGCTCCTTCCACTTTTAGTTGCTTTTTTACCAGATGTCTCTTGGTGTGCGTGTTTCCTGGGCATCAGCAGTTTTATTCGCATGGCCTTTTTATGCCAGTATTCTGATTTATCACACTTCTCACATTGATTTTTTCCCCCTCTACTTGTAAAAAGAAAATAGCTGTCTGTGCACAGATGGTACATGCGATTTAGTGTTATCAGAGTAATTCATGTTATATTTATGAGATGTTCCTGAGTGGCATTTTAGTGAGGGATATTAAGGAAGGACTCCTCTTAGAGAGGCCCTATCTCATCTTTTAACCTGTTTCTTTTTGGTGTTTATCTCCTGAGTACTTAAGTATTGGCAAGCCATTGTTTGTGTTAAATTTCAGCTGTGTGTTTTATTTATTTCAGTAGTAGAGCTATCTAATAGCATTAAAGGAGGGAGGCAGAACATTTCTCAGAAATTATTGGAGTTGATTGTTCACCTGTAAAAAAATGAATGAATGGAGCAAAGGTGAACTATTTTAATCAAAATTCCTTCCTTCCTTTCTATCCTTGCTTCCTCCCTTAAATGTTTATTGTGTACAACTCTATGTACAGATAATGCTATTACCTTGCTTGGGCTGCTGTAAGAGTTGTACCACAGATTAGGCATCTCAAACAACAGAAGTTTATTTTCTCAGTTCTGGAGGCCAGAAGTCTGAAATCAAGATGTCCGCAGGGTTGCTTCCTTCTGAGGGCAACGAGAGAAGTATCTGTTACAAGCGTCTCAACTTGGCTTATGACATTCATTTTCTCCCTGTGTCTCTTAACATTGTCTTCCTTTTATAGATGTCTTTGTGTCCAAATTTCCCCTTTTTATAAAGACACCAGTCACGTTGCATCATTCCCCAACCCAATGGCCACATTTTAACTTGATTACTTCTGTAATGACCCTATCTCCAAATAAGGTCACAGTCTGTGGTGCTAGGGGTTAGGGCTTCAACATGTAAATCTTGGAAGGACACAGTTCAACCCATAATGAATGCTTATAATAAGCCAAAAGTAACAACAAGGTAAACTCATCTTAATTTGTAATTGACTACGTCAGTAAATTTCAATACCATGTTAACACAATTCTGATGTTCATGTATTTTAGAAAAGTCACTTAAGTGGTTTCTCTTATAGTAGATGCGTTGAGTTGGAGAAATGATAAAAGGCAATGATTTCCTGTAATAATTTGGCTTACTTCTCTATTGCACATATTCATATCTCAGTCTGAAACCATCCCAAGATATTTTTGTAGCACATGAGTGTGTGTGTGTGTGTGTGTGTGTGTGTGTGTGTGTGTGTACATCTAGCTACAGGAAAGGTATTCAATGTTATTTAAGAAATAGAGATTTACCACACAGATAATTTACCTTTCTGCTTTAATCTATTGAAGAAAAAAATGAAAAGAAATATTTTTATTGTCTAAAAGATTATAAGGTAATGGACACAGATCGAATGCTAAGAATGAATGAATGTATAAATGAAGATGAGGTATGGGAGAGAGAGAACTGGAGGGAGAAAGAGGCAGGCATTATTGGGGAGGTGAGACCTTTGTTTGGAAAGAACAAATTTTAATGATCCATTTCTCTGAAAAGCATCAACCACAAAAGGTTAAATGGAGTTCTTTTTGGTTAATTGCCTCTTTGGATCCTCTCAAACACTTATTTTCTTCACTTATTCATGTCCAAATGTAAATCTTTCAAGTATTGTCTGTATATTTTATTTCCTTTTTTTGAAGTGAATATAAAACACTTTGGATAGTCAGTTTTATTGAGGTTTTAAGAATGTTTTTGAATGATTCATAGTAATTTAAATCCTTCTACTGAAATCTTGGATGTTGCTAAATTTCAGCCTGTAATTTTCTTCCTTTGCTAGATATTGAAGCATATTTTTATGACACCACACTACACTCATTGGAATTGTGAGCCTTTGAAAATTCATGCAGATCTTTCCCACTCTACAAAAGGATGCATTTTAAGCAGAAGAAATAGAATGCTAAATTATGTAGTAGGTAAAAGAAGTGGGTTGTGGTGAGTTAAGAGGGTGACTGCACAGAATGCCAAGGCACATGGTTGTATGCAATGTCAGTGAAATTTAAAATATGTTTGCCCATCAAATTAAAATTTGTCAGCTTAAAAAACCACCATTTATATGAAGTGGTTATTGAGAGAGATTTTTGTACATGCTGATTGCACATTTATTTGGAACCTGTAAGCTCAGTTTTTAATGGCTGCTTAGTATTCCATTGTGTTAGCATCCCATAATTTATTTTGACAATCCCATTTCCATGCAATTCCAGGCATATTTTAAATTTCCTATGTAACTATGTAGCTTTGATGAGTTAACAAAAAAAATCAAATGTAATCGAAGGTCTCCTGCCAAAATGGCCCTCGGCAACTCTTTTAATTTTTTATAATAGTTTTTACTGTCTCTGAACACGTTACATACAATGTTGACTTACAAATTTTCCTATTTTTTCAAAATAATATGTTTATTTTAGAATGCCTGGAAATACAGAAACTCACGTAGAAAAGTATTAAATTCAAGAGCAATCCCAACACCTGGAATAAATTTTAACATTTTTTGGTATAGTTTCTAAGGTTGTCCACACATGCACATTGCAACTGTTCGTTCTCTCTCTCTCTCTCTCTCTCTCTCTCTCTCTCTCTCTCTCT
>NW_017731477.1:539782-547043 GCF_001890085.2 Hipposideros armiger | reverse complement strand
CACACACACACACACACACACAATTTTTTTTCTTTCCCACCTGTGTGGAGTTTCGGTGAAGCAGTTGCCAGACACATCGAATCAACATACTGGGTTAAGATATTAAAATTTACTTCTTTGTGGAAGTTGAGAATAAAAGCTTTGCGCCGGCCTCCTGCCAGAATCTGCTCTGTCCACAGAGACTTGAGACCCCTGGCCTGCAGTAACTCAATACTGACTCGTATTTCTTAACCCTTCGCCGCCCCTCCTCCAGCTCCCTGCATACGTAGGATCCCTATGGATGGACTCAGCATTCTGAGACCATTACCTACCCTCTGCCCCCACCCTGTCATACATACAAATATACAGCAGACTCTACTTGGGCACAAATTTTATAACCTGCTATTTTCTACTAGTAACATATTTTTCTCAAGTTACTATATTATTATTCTTTTAAAATATTACTTTTAATCCTTTTATTGTATTCTATGGTTGTATCCTATTATAGGAATATACCATAATTTATTTCACTCAACTGTTGTTGCAAGATATTTTCTCTATGTTTTTGTGTCTGACAACCCATCTGTAACTTGTTCTTAACTTTTGGTCTAAATCATGCCTAAATGTTTTTTTCTTTCACAAATCATTTTGTAATACAACAACCTGAACCTTCTTAATCAAAACAACCATCGTTGCTGTCTCTTCAATTAGTGTGTCCTACCATATTATCTCTTATATTATTGCATTGAAGCATTACCCAAATGCTGAATTATAGTTCACATAATTAACTTTTGGTGTGGGAAGAGCCTTGAGAACAGTGCTCTGGATATTACTGATGCTTCAGAAACTTTTAGGTTGAATTGCTTCGAGGGAAAAGCAAGGCCATATAATGATTTCAAACTTTTATTCATTCACAGTACCAAAAGGAAAAAAAAATAACTTTACTTAAAATATCAAAGTTTTGCTACATTTTCCTGTGTTAATGCATTTGCAAATTATATTATTTTAGCCTTGTGAGAGAGATTTTGAAGATTTTCAAGTCCAGCTCCTTAGTTTAACCTACAAAGGCTGAATTAATTGTTCAAGGTTACCTACAAAATCAGTGGCAGAGATAGGATTAGAACCAGTTTTTGGCCTCCTTTTAATGATATTTTTCACTCAGGACTGGCCAATTCTGTTGCTAAGCTAAGATGGGCTTTGCTGCAGAATTAATTTCTAAGCGTGTCAGTTAACTTTGGTCTTTTTATAACAACAGACAAATATTTGATTTTAACATATATTCTTCTGGAGGAAAAAAGATACCTAAAAGAGGAAGTACAGAGTTGAAGAACTCATTACTGCTACTGAAGAAATAACTCCAAGTTTACTGTGATAGTGTTAGTTTTATCTTTGCATATGCGTGAAGCATTACTTGTATTTAACATTTCTACATATTATCCTTTTGATCTATTTTAAAATGTTTATTTACAAAATAACATGTAGCCCTTCCCCTTCCTTTATTTAAAACAAACTACTGAAGCTGCCTGAGGAGACCACCATTGTGTCCAAGGAGGTGGCCAGTGGGCTTGGGGCTGAGGAGGATCTGACATGGTTGGGACTGAGAATGTGTTCAGGGCTGAGGAGGCAGCGGGCATGGTGGGGAGACCGATTAAATACAGGGGGATTGAGCAAATAAATACATATATTCAGGATAACGGGAGCCAGCTTCTCTCTGCCAGAGAAAAGAATGACAAATATGGGAAGGGGGAAGGCTGGAATAAGCCATGTGGTCTCAAATTATAATTGGAGGTGTCAGTGTGAACTCATGGCGTTTAATATCTATTAATATTTCTATTTATCATATATATATATATATATATATATATATATATATATACCTAGAACTAGATGTGTGTATATATGTTTATGTGTGTGTGTGTACCTAGGTATAACATATATTTCCTAGCATTTATATCTTGGTTTCTAAATACCAATCTCCTCCAAAATGAACAGAGCTCCTTGGAGAAATGTCTGATTCAAGGCTGGGGCAGAGAAAATACAAGATAAACCTGAAATATCTTTTTATGCCAGACAATAAAGTGCTCAAGGAATAATAAGGATATAACAAAAACACACAGGTGCCGGTTTTAAGGGGCTCCCCTAGGCAGGTCTTGGACACTTGAAACATCAAAATAAATTATGACATATTAATAGATTATAACCCATTGAGTAAAATAGAAATCTGTGAGTCCATACTCATATAATTAGTTGACCAGATAAATAAGTACTCTTCATTATCCTTAGTAGGAAATCTTGATAATATCAAAATTGAAAAGTGAAAAAATAAAAAAAGCAATATATATGTTATTTGAAAGAAGAGATGCAACAAGGAACCAAAACAGCTAATGGAGTTCAGAATGGGTTTCTGAGGACCATGAATTGGCAATGGCAATACTGGGGCACAGGGTGCTGTGTTTTATTTTTAATGTCTTTTGTTTTATTTTAAGCCTTGTGGAATGAATTGACTTTTGAAAACAGTAAATATACTTTTCATTTTGAAATAATTTCAAAATTGTTGCAAGAAAAAAGTTGCAAGAAAACCACAGAAAACCTAGATTTCCCAATTATTGCCATTTTCACAACTTTTGCTCTCTCTCTCTCTCTCTCTGTAAGTTGAGTAAATTGGAGACATGATATTGTGTTACGCCTACGTAGGCCTGTGTATTTTTTAAAAAACAAGGACACTCTTCTGCACAATCACAGCATAAATATCCAAATCAGGAAAATAACATTGACTACACAATACTACATTCGAATCCACAGACCCTTTCAAATTTCTCCAGTTGTCCCAATAACATCTTTTAGATAGAAAACACAGAGGTTCTCCCACTTTGGTCCAGATTCTAAATCCGAGGACACATGTTGCATTTGTGTTGCATTTAGCTAGTGTGTCTCTTTGGTCTTCTTCAGTCTGGAACAGGTTCTTGTCTTCCTTTTTTCATAATGGTGTTGGCATTTTTGAAGCTATTTTGTAGGCACTTTCATCTCCTCTCAAACACACATATTTTTCTTCCCATCATTTTAATATAATTTTATCACCATTTTAGTTAAATTTAAAATCTAGAAGAGTTTTTTATTCACAGTCAAGCCATATAGTGAACTATGATTACATTTTCATTCTTGTATACCTTTTGTTTTCCTGAGAATTCATCATTCATTGATTTTCTCTCTCTCTCTCTCTCTCTCTCTCTCTCTCTCTCTCTCTCTCTCTCTCTCTCTCTCATATCCCTCCCTGTCTCTCTATCTCTCTTGATTCTCTCCCTCTTGGATTTTTTTGAACCAATCATAATTCATCAACAAAATCTAACAAAGCATCTTCCTCTCATTAAATTTAAACATTATCAGAAAAAAAACCCTGAAACTAATAAAAAAGGATTAATAAATAAATAAATAGACATATCAGGTAGCCTTGCCAGCCTCCCTCTCTCTCCCTCTCTTTCCCTCTCCTGCTTCCTTCCTTCCTTCTTCCTTCCCTCTCTGTTTCTCTTCCCCTCCATCCTTGGCTCACTCCTTTGCCTCTTTCTCTTCCCCCCTATCCTTCCTTCCTCCCTCTCTTCCTTTATTCTTCCTCCTTCTTCATCTCCCTTCCTCCCTGGAGGCTCTGTCTTCCTGGTCCAGTCTGTATAGGTTGTTCTCTAGGTCTGCTGCAAAGCTGTCAGCCTGGAACATTCTTTCACTGTCATCCAGGGAATTTCCTTTAATTCTCTTTTCTGTTGAAGCTCCTGTTTCTAGATACTATTTTTCCCCCCTTGTTTTGGAAAAGTAAAGAAGCTTCTAAAAAATGACTGCCTGGAAAGTCAGTTTTTTAAATCTTTCATATCTGAAATGGCTTTATTCTGTGTGTATACTTGAATGGCAATATGCCTGGCTAAATAGAATTCTAGGTAGAAAATATTTTCCTCTCAAAAATTTGAAGGTACTGTTTTGTTATTATTTAGTTCCTATTGAGAAATCTGAAGCTATTCTGATTCCTGAGATTGCTGTTGTATTTTATCAGGTTATTTTCTCTCTGGAAGCTTTAGGAATTTTTAAATCTCTACTATTATGAAAGATCAGAGTGACAGACGCTTGTAGGAGTACTATCCACCCACCACTGACCCATTCATTTTGAGGAGGCCTGAAAGGCCCTAGCAATCTGGAAATACTTCAGTTCAAAGGACATTCACCTTCTTCGTTTTCTGGAATTCCTTTTATTCAGGCACTGTCTGCCTGGATCCTTAATTTTTAAAAATGCTTTCTCCTTTTCCATCTCTTATTCTTTTGCTTCAGCTTAGTTCTTGGATTCTGTCTTTTAAACTTTCTGTTGAGTTTTTATCCTGCTGTCATATTTCAATTTTCATGAGCCTCCTTTTTAACTGGTTTTGTTGTCATTCTTAACAACTTTTTGTCGTAATTCTTAACATTCTTTATATATATATATATATATCACCTGTTTTCATTCATGAATTTGATGTCAGTCTCATCTCTGATGAGTTCATCTATTTTTTAAGCATCCCGTTCTCTATTCTGTCTGCTTCCTGTATTTTGTTTGTGAATCTTTCACATCAGAGGCACTCCACATGTTTAAATGTGTAGTAGTTCCTACGGCAGGTAATAAAAAGTTGAGTAGACCTTCAGCATGCATGGTGGGGCATCCCCGTAGGGTGGTTGTGCAGAGACCTGGCTAACATCAGGGGACTACACTGCCAGTTTTCTCTTGGAATCGCCAGGCTAAGAGAGGAAGCCTCTACCACCTTGTTGCCAACATTCTTGTGGCCCAGTGATGGGAAAGGGCTGGATATCTTGCCCTAGGAGACAGGACTTTCCCTTGATATCTGTATTTTCGTAGGGCCTCTCTCTCTCCCTCTATACTGACATTCCAGAAAGTAAACTTGTAGTTTTTGCAAAATTGAGGAGGAAAAGTCACCTGATTGCGTGGATAAATGAGGGAATCTGAGGCACTAACTTCTTTTGCTTTATTAGCTTTTCAACCAATCCTCCAGTGTTAGCTCCACCAGCACTCTATGTCTGCGGTTTCTGGTGCCTTGAATTCTTGATTCTCTCTGGCATTGTCATAAATGTGTCTTCTGTCCCCTAATTTACCGTTCTCTCCTAGGTTTATGTTTCAGCTTTCTCTGCACTGTTATTTCAGTTGCCACTCGACAATCAGTTCCAGTTTCCAAAAAAGCAAATCTTGTTTAGTCTCTTCTTTTCACCTTGAGGGTTTATGCCTTTTTGTCTTGCTTTGTTTTTATTTGTTTGTTTCTTTACTGTAATTTTTAAAGTGGGACTTTAAGAGTTCAACATACCATATTTAACTTGGAGTTCAATTATGCTTTTTGTTCTTGACATATTTTATTAATATTTGTGGTGTTTCAGAAAAAGGATTTTAACTATTTTTCTATATGTATTAAAATTTTGGAATGTTTTTTTCTTAGGATGCCTCTTTGATGGATATGAATTCCTTCAGCCCTATGATGCCAACGTCCCCTTTATCAATGATAAACCAAGTCAAGTTTGAAGATGAACCAGATTTGAAGGATCTCTTCATTACTGTTGATGAACCTGAAAGCCATGTTACTACAATTGAAACTTTCATTACTTACAGGATTGTTACTAAGGTAAATATTTAATGAACATTTTCTTGAATACTGCTGTTGTCCTTGAACTTTTGGAGTGTTTCTTGTTTACTGTAACTCTCAACATTGGAGAATCTTAGCTGAACTGACTTATTTTTTCAACCATGTTGGGTAAGACGTCGCATCTTATCTACCCTTCATTTGTTCTATATCAAATCAGTGAAAGTCAAGTTAACTTGAGTAATAGTCACTCATTTTTTAGCAGTTGTGCTTCTTAAAATAGGTGTATTTTAAGTTTTTAGTTTAAAAATTTATGAAAATTATAAAGAAATATCTTTGGCAAATAAAAGCCTCAGTTTGCTAATACAGAAAACAACTAATTAAAAACATGATGTAATATTTTGCATTCACATTTCTTCTGAAGACTGAAATGAGTAATTTCATTTGTTTTCCAAAGACGAGCAACTGGCCTCTTTATCTTTTATGTGAGATGCTGTTCAGTAGTCCAGGGCCCACATCTCCCTAGCCCTAGGACAAGGCTCTGCAAACAGACTTTACCTCAGACAGAATAAAAGGACCAAATATTGTACTATTTCAAGAAGTTCTTTATACCTTCTAAGGCTTTGTTTATGAAGTTTCATCCTACCTCTCTTTTGTAGCTGACAATTTTTTGGACCATCTTCCTATAGAGACTTCTTCCAGTGGAGCCTCCACAGTGCTGCTAGTCATGTTCCATAACAATGTATATCTGACCTCCTCACTCAGATTCTTAAAATCCTTGGTTGGCACCTCATTTCCTACAGAATATGTGCAAACTTCTTAGTATGACACATAAAGAACTTCTTAGTTTGGTGCCAACCCATCATATAAGTCTCTTACTCCCCACTTTTACTACTGCTGTTCTCCATTCATATTGAATTACTTCTGTTATCTGAATATTCTAGGCTATTTCTTGTCCTCCTGACTTTGCATACACTTTTCCTTCTCTCTGTTATGTCCTTCTGCCTCTTAAACAGAAGAACTACTGTTTATTTTTCAAGACACCAGTCAAAATGATGCTTGCTCCTCTCCCTGCAGGCTGGAAGCTTTTCCTTCTGTTTCCTCATACTGTTCTAACTGAACTCTTAAAGAATATAAAGCACTGGAATCAGTGTAATAAAGCAATTAAAAGCCACTATTTAATCCTTCTAAGCCTCAGGTTTTTTTTAATCTATAAAACTAAAACGGTAAAAGGCCTGGTTCTTTTGAGTTGCTGTGAGAATTGACACAGGACAGGTAATCAATGTAAAACACTTACCAAAGTGCCTGACACATAAGTGATCAGTAATTGGCACCTACCCATAGGTGAGTAGATAACCATGTGTTTATTTGTGTTCATTCCCAACCAGTGTGAGAGCTTCTCAAGGAAGGCAGTTATAGCTTAAGATTTCCACAATGCCAAACACAATCCTTAGGGTAGAGTAAGTAAGCAATGTAACTTTTTGATGAATGAGGGAGTGAAGAAATGTTTAGTATGAAGTCACATCAAGAGGCGGTAGAGCAAGGCAGATGGAGTTGAATAGTGATTCATCTCTTTCCTTGCTCTGTGTCTTGGGCAATTTAATTAACCTGCTATCCTTCGTTTTCTCGTTTGAAAATAAGATAATAGTAATAACCTCATAGGGTCTTTGTAACTATTTAACCTG
>NW_017731477.1:528523-535016 GCF_001890085.2 Hipposideros armiger | reverse complement strand
CAGTGAAGCGACATCCTCCACAACTAGACTGAAGAACAAAAGGACAGCAACTTGTCTGTTCCCCTTCCTTGATTCTCCAACGCTATTCCCTCCCCCAATTCCCCAATAAAATCTTTTCTAAAAAAAAAGGATTTTTATACATTGGAGAGGTATCCTTCAGATTTAACTCTGTGTTAAATATACATATAAGTAAATATTACTGAAATCTTGTATCTGTTTCACATATTACATACTCATATTTCTCTTTGTAGCTGATTTTTTAAATTTTTAATGTCAGGGTACTCCTTGCATATATGGCCAATACTGAGCATATAGAAATAGGTTTCTTTTATTGACACTGTTTTGCGTAGCTATGGGTTTTTAAGTTAGGGCTTTTCAAGTTAGGATAAAAGTATTAAATGGATAAGTGAATGTGTGGATGAGTTGATGGATAACTGGATAGATCAAAATTTCCTTACTTTTCCTTCAATTACTTGTTTAGCGAAGTCTAATTTCTAATTACAGAATCCTTATTAGTTCCTCTTCTTTTTTCTTTTCTCTTCTGAAGATAAAACTCATCAAGAAAGATAATGAATAGGACAGTCAATATTAAACAATTACTGACCAACATTGAATTTTACATTTCTCAGTTGTTGCCAAGGTGATAGAAGCTAAAAAGTGGTTCATCTCAATCTTGACAGAGAGTCTTGCTGTCTGGAAGCCCTTTGTGACTTACATGAAACAACTTTGTGGCCTGACTCCAGAACCTTAGAAGCTGTTAAGACGTTCTCTGCAGTCAGCAGTGTCAGCACTGCTTGCCCGTGTGGCTTGTGCTGTCCCTGATAATGTTTCCTCTATCCAGTGACGCGGTGGCCCTCCTGGATGTATGTGTTGCCTGGTCATGCCGGGCATCTGCTGTTACTTGCACACAGAGTGATACTGACTTGGAAATAAACAAGTTCATATACATTATTTTGTGTAAGACATTCAGGAAAAAAAACTGGAGAAAGATAATACGTTATTTGATATTTGGGCAAATAACATGCAATAGTATTTTTATCTGGATTTTGTCGTCAGCCTTGTTATATATAGATTTTTTCTTGTGTGTTACTCTTCAACTTTTCTTTGTTCCCAAACCTATGTTCCCACAAGTGTGGTAGCCATCATCAGAATCCCTTGTCCTCCTTCTTGGTGCTCTTTTTTAATATGCTTCTGAAAGGTAATTCTGTGTAGTGTTATCTTTTATAGCATTATTTTCTACTTTGCAACTCTGTAGCTATCCCTCCTGGTTACAGCTAGCGACGTATCTTATTAAAAATCTTTCTCTACAGCCAGTCAGCCAGTGGAGGGGGTGTCACAGTTTATCCATTTCAGTTGGTTGAGGAGCTGTAGTCCTGGGGTATCTATTTATAAGCTGTCCTAGTGACTTTAAAAAGGCAAGACAGGTTAGCACTCAGCAGTGAGGTCTCTGGAGACAGCCTGCAACGTCTCCAATCCTTGTCCACTGCTTACTTGCTCTTGGACCTTGAGCAAGACCTTAACCTTCCTGTCCCTCTGTTTCCTTCCGTAACATAAAGGTAATCATAGAACCTACCTCAGGGTGTTATTGTGAGTTCCGTATGTAAAAATGAGAGGATAGTGCCTGGAATATGAACCTTCAGTACATTTGCTATTTTTATAACTAAAGAATTTCCCAATTGTTTTTTCAAGGTATAATTTAGGCTCTGAGAAATCTCCTCTCAATCATGTTTTCCATTAAATCCCGAATATAAAATGTAGATTGCATATCCTATCACCCTCTTATCTTCTCCAGCATCTTCCTAAGCACAATTCTCTCCATAGACATTGTATTTTAAAGATCCATGCTTTGAGGAAACACGTGTACATGTTTTACATGAGTACTTCGAAAACGAGTGTTATCAGAGACACTGAGACTTAGAAGAACTGTTCCCTAATAAAACTTAGCTGCTTCAAACTTACATGAAAAAATGACGTGTATGAAACATTTTTTTATTATCTTTAATTTATTCTTCTAATTAGGATCTTTGGCGTTGTTGTTGGGTCTTGGAATATTGTTGTTTGCTTAACCACAAATCTTTCACTTTTTTTGTTTCTAGGAACTCTCTTCTCACAAGAAGCAAGGGCCGGGATTGCTCAGCAAGATGGGACAGACAGTCCGAGCTGTGGCATTTTCAATGAGAGGAGTTAAAAGCCGCCCGGAGGAGTTCATGGAGATGAATGAGTTTATTGAAACATTTAGCCAAAAAATAAATTTGATAGATAAAATATCTCAGAGAATTTACAAGGAAGAAAGGGGTATGTAGACTCACTGAAACGTGACTTTGAAGTTGTTTGATTTCTGATGGCTCTTCACATTTGCTAATGTAGCGAGAGAACATTAAGTTAGAGTTTCTTTTTGGTTCTTCCTTAGGATTTCCATCTCTTTGCTTCCAGTGCCCATCAGTACTTGTATGCCATTTACTTTATCCATAGTGCCCTTAGCATATCAGTCATCGGTGTTTTAAATTCCTGGTCTGACAGTCCCAGCATCCCTGCAATGTCTGGTTCTGACGCTTGCTCTGTCTCTTTAGATTGTGTTTTTTGCCTTTTAGTGAGCCTTGTAATTTTGTCTTGATAGCCAGACACATGTACTGGGTAATAGGAACTGTGTAAATAGGCCTTTAGTAATGTGGTAGGAGGTATGGGAGAGGGGAAGTAAGTATTCTACAGTCCTGTGATTAGGTCTCAGCCCTCCAGTGAGCCTGTGCCTCTGGGCTGTGAACTTAAAGTTGCTCAGCCTCCTGTCCCCCTTTGTTGGAACAGGTTGGCCAGAGTGGGCTGGAGCTGGGTATTTCCCTTCCTCCAGGTCAGTTAGGCTCTGACAATACCCCGCCAGGTTAGGCTCTGGTTAACTAGTTTCCCCGGAGGTCAGGTTTGGTTCGGAAGAACACAGCGCTCGGTGTACTTCGAAATGGCTCATTTTCCCCTTCCGCTGAACGAAGCAGGTGTCATTTTTATTCATTATTTACTGTGGGAACTTCATCAAGCTCCTAGAGGTAAATCTCACAATCTTGTGGGGTCCCCATGACTCGGTCCCCCCGCAGTTTTTACCTCTTAGAGTTGTCCACCCTGAGCCTTCAGAATTCATCCATTGCAGGTATAGGTCTCACTACCCCAGCACTGGTTCCGGCGGTGGTTTCTGCCCTTGAGTCTGTGCTCAGATAGGCACTGTTCCTCTTATTGGCCTGTCTGTCTTTCCATCATTGGGGGCAGACGTTTGTCCTGAGTCCTCCCCTCTCTTATTTACAGTTCCAAGAAAAGGTGTTGATTTTTCAGTCTGTTCAGCACTTTGCTTGTTAGAACCAAGTGGCGACTTCCAATCTCCTTATATTAGGGATCGCGTAACATTAAGTTAGAATTTCACCTTCAAAGTGTGGCTCATTCCCAGATGTATTGTGAAAATTTCTGACTCTGAATGATTTTGAAGGTAGTCATGGCCAGTCCCCATTTGTTTTAATCAATCACTAGCTGTTTGTTCTTGTTCCTATTTATAAATAATAGTAGTAAAGTGATCCCTGAGCTTGAGATTTGGGATGTAGTTGTACTAAGTTGGTCTCAAATGTTCAACATGGACCATTTTCTAGTGATTGGGGTGGGGGGGGACAAGTACTCTGTATTAGGTCTGTCCAAGCATGACAGAGAGACTTAGGTATTGGAAACTAGATCTTTTTTCTTATTTTTTCTAGCACCATTTCCTTTCCCTATTTTCTTTCTTTTTTTTTTTTTTTAGTTTATAAGTTGGACTATATTCCATGATGGTTTTTTTTCTAATTCTATGATAAGTTTTTGCTAAAGTGCTAATTGCATTTACCTATATTTTAAAAAAAATGGCTAAGNGGGTGTTCCAATATAGTTATTCATTGACTGGCTAAAAACTCCCTCACAGATGGTGCTGTGTGAGCTGGTGCATTGTTATGATGCTGCAAGAGCCATAGATTGTTGGCAAAAACTTCAGGTTGTCTAACTTTTTCACACAGCCTTTTCAGCACTTCCAAATAGTAAACTTGTCTAACTATTTGTCCAGTTGGTACAAATTCATAATGAATAATCCCTCTGATATCAAAAAAGGATAGCAACATCATTGCAACAAGTTTGCAAACTTAAATGTCAGAACATATACATAAACATACACACACACACACATACACACACACACACACGCACACACACCGGGGGTGCCAAAGCAATGTATACAAGTGAACACTTTGGTCAGCGTGGCTCAAGCAGTAGTTCACCATAATCAGAAGTGTCAGAACGCTGATGGGAACCACTTTGAGTACCTCTTGTAATTGCAGAAGTCAAACGTGACTTGTATTCATCTTTTGTTATTGGTATATATTGATTATAATTTTAATACAGTTTTCCTTTCTTAAAATGTGTATACATTTTTTTGGTACTCTGTGTGTGTGTGTGTGTGTGTGTGTGTGTGTGTGTGTGTGTGTATCTTCTAACCCTTTAGAAGTAGAATAAAGTCTTAGAGTAGGAAGAAAGAACACACTGTCCTCAAGACATAATTATCCTCTGTTATTGCAGTATGTTAGAGAACTCCTTTAGGTCAGTGACAGACTGATGAGGACAGAATCAACCATTGTTCGACTTGATTATATGTCTTTCTCTTGCCGGAATTTATATCAGATTGTTTTAGGTTTATTTAAAGTGTTGGAAATTCTTGAGGATATATAAAGCTCAATCTTATTTTAACTGCCCAGTTTTGAATGTTTTTATTGTTAGCTATGCCAGTTTTTGTTTGTTTTTTTTCTTGGAAATTGGTAGCGAACCTGTACGTATGTGCCTGGTACAAGGTTTAATAAATATTTTTTAATGAGGTACCCTAAACCATGTTTTGTGTGCATATGTATGTATGTGTGTATTTGTATATATAAGTCCACATACCAACTCATATGTATTGTTAAACTGTGTTTCTACTAGATTTAGTTTTTCTATTTTTACCATTTCTATAACTTGTACTGCTTTGCATAGTAGTCAAGATTTTGTGGTGTTTGGGAACATGTATTTCTTTAGACTTTTGCATCTTACTTACCTCTACTTTTTTCTACTAAAAAGGGAATGGTTTAGTAAGAGATATTGTATGATATTGTATCTGTGTTCTTCTTTTCATATGTCTTGGCATAGATTTTTGGTTTGTTGACAGCTGATATTTTAATATATTTGCTTAATTTTTAAGAGTTTAGGCATATAGCTCAGAATTCATTGAGGATGACAGGAATATTTTCTTTTCACATCAAATCTCCATTAATAACATTTTTGAAACAAGTGGTAAAATCACTCTGTAAAATGTTATAATTTTCATATACTTAAAGCAAAATTTTAGCAAAGCAATTTATTTGAGCAAATTTCAAGAAACCATTTTCTTCAGTTATGTTCATGTTATTTTCCAAAGTGCAATATAGGACTTTCCTCAAATTCTGAATTCTGATCATCTTGAGAAAAGAAGTACATTTGAAACCTAAATTCAGAACACGCTTTCTTGTTAGCAAGAAAGTCATGCCAAAGCTAATACTAGTCAAAATCTTGTGGAAGGCAGATGGTTGCTCTAAGACAGATTTTTCAGTTAGGATTTTAAATTTGAGCATGATGTTTGTTTCTTTCTGGGAATACTGGAAAGTTTGCTTTGTTTCATCTGCTACATGAATCGATGACGGCAAAAAAAAAATGTACAGGCTGACAAACACTGAATAATTAGAATTTGTTAATGTTTCTTAGAGACCCATTTAATTTAGAATGTCTAAAATAACATTAGGCAAATGTCTTCTGTCTTATTTTGCATGTGCTGTTATTTTCTCCTGCCTTCTTCAGACATCTCGTGGGGAATTTGATTCCAGTGAATTTGAAGTTAGGAGACGTTATCAAGATTTCCTTTGGTTAAAAGGAAAACTTGAAGAAGCACACCCCACTCTGATTATTCCAGTAAGTTTACATTGTTTTTTCCATAGAATAGCTCCCATTTTGTCTTGTGCATCATTAGAATGCCTCAAACTGAATTTCAGACCTTTATATTCAGTGTAATTCATTTATCTTTGAAACATTTGTTTTTTAAACTTTTCAATCTACATACTGATTTTTTTAAAACTATTGTAATATGTTAAGTTTGCCATTTTTGGTTTTAGCATTGTGAATTTAAAATATTTTTATGAGAAGTGATCACATATTCGGAAAATCTTCTAAAATGGAAAAGTGTAGAATCTCATATAATCCTGGTGACACATCATGCTCAGATACTGCTTTACAATTTTTCCGCCTCAGCCTTTGCCAGAAAAGTTTATAGTGAAAGGAATGGTGGAACGCTTCAATGATGACTTCATTGAGACACGCAGGAAGGCACTGCATAAATTTTTGAACCGAATTGCTGATCATCCAACTTTAACATTTAATGAAGACTTCAAAATTTTTCTTACTGCACAAGCACGGGTAAAGAATTTTGATTTATATTCAT
>NW_017731477.1:495285-525034 GCF_001890085.2 Hipposideros armiger | reverse complement strand
AAAAAAATGGCTAAGTTGGAAAATATGTTTTCTAATATAAATTGGTTTTAGAAATGAACTAATTAAAGTCGCTATACTGATGGCGTTTTTTTTTTTTATTCAACTGTAAGTTCAATCAGGACAAAAGAGAAAACGTTTGTTTTTGTTTCTAGCATCTAGATAGTGCCTAACACATGGTAGGTGCTCAATTAAAATCTTTTCAGTGATTAACAAAAATAATTGAATATAAGTTTTGGTCACAGGAAAATTTGCTTATCAAATATTGATTGGTTATTAAAAGAGATATAGAAAAAAATTGTTGTAGCTGAATGTACATTGCCCTTTAGCCTCCTTTTCTGTGGATTGACACTTGATGAGGTCATTATTGTGACTGAACATAGTTGAATAGTTGGTTTTAAAGCCTTCTTGGTCTACCCTTGCATTTACCACTTTGCATTTTTTTTTATTATCTCAAAAAACTAATTGTGTTAACTAGGTTCTGTGATTCCAGTTCTGGTAAGTAGATTCTTGATGCATAGTAAATGGGATAGCAATTCAGAGAGGCTCCTAGAAACTCTTGATACTTAAGAGTTTTATAAAATATCAATATGTTTCATATTTGCTGGTGCAAGGGAATAGGTGAAGAATCTTTGATATACTCTCATGTTTGTGAAATGCTCAGAAGGAAAATTGGGTTTTGTGAGAGACTTCATAAATTTGAGCTCTTATATTCAGGGTGTGAATGCCACCAGCCTGAACTTGAGGGATTTTTTTTTTATCTTTAGAGTGTGAAGCCCACTTGTCAAGGTTCTGTTCAAAATGATGGAATGTTTTCTTTTGTAGCTTTGGGAGTCTAGCCTGTATAGGGTATTTCATTCATAATCAAATCAAATAATTTGGTGATCATAACTAGTGGTTTCTCTTTTTATTTTTTTAATTCAGTTTTTCTTTTTGATTTTGTTTTATTTTGGGGTTCCCCAGTTTACTTGGCAAGTCCATATTGACCACATGTTGTGCTGTTTCTCTGTGCTAGAGATTAAAGAAAAAATAAGATGGTGCCTATCCTTGAGCTCACAGTCTAGTGGGGGAAACAAATGTATTAACAGACAAGTTACAGTGCACCTCATTAAGTGTTTGCATACAGATGAGATTTGAGTGTTACATATGCACGGTTTAGAATTTTAAGGAAGCTCTATATTTATTTTATTATTGATAAAAATAAATATTGCACAGGCTAAATTACGCACATTGATATATATACAAATTGAGAAAAGAAATAAAGGAGAACATTTACTTTTCTAGAAATATTAATTTAGTATGGCCATTCATTTAAAATACAGGACAGGCCTAGATCAGGAGGTCACAATTTGGAACGGCTCTATAGTGGTTATAAAACCTAATACATACCATCGTTGGATGACAACTATTATTTCCATTGTTTTTAATTTTTAAAAATATTTTCTTTCATTTTGTTTAATCATACAAACTTTTGGAATCTTAATATTTTAATTTAGAGCAATATAACATTGTAACTAACCCTAATGAGTAGTTAGATGATGAAATATAGAGAATTTAGTTTTATTTATGTGAGTAGTAAACAAAAAATGCTCACTGCTTATACAGTCTCTACTATAGAAAGCTTTCATTGAAAGGTGATAGTGTAAAAGCAAAAATGTAAAAATATTCAGATTTTAAAATAAAATCCAAATGTTTGAAAAAATGGCTTATCAAGCATTGAATAGTCTTTTGTTATTCATTTATTCTTTCACTGATGTGAAAATATTTATTGAACACATGTATCAGGCTTTGAGATTAAAAAAATAAGACTCAGTTCCTGTTTTAAGAAGCATATGGTCTAGGAGTATGTCAGTTATGCAAGCAATCATAATAGAGTGGGGTAATAGAAATATAAAATTTTAATAAGCTTCAGTAGAAGTATAAGATTGTGATAGGCTCATTGAGAACAAAGCATCTAAGAATCGTTTGGAGCAGCATCAGAAGAGACTTATTTACATTATAATTTAAAGGATTAGAAGTAGTTTATCAGATGGTAAAAATGATAGAGGGCAAGGCAAAGGGATGTGTGCAATGTTTGAGCAATTATATTTGGGCTTAAATGAACATATCTTTGGGAGAGAATCTCAAGAGTTGGAGCTGGAGAGGCAAGGTAGGGACTGAAAGGACTTCCTAATTCAGCTACAAAGCTTCAGTGTTTGTATAGTGAGACAAAAATGGAGAGAGGGAGAACAGTTAAAAGTCCTTTGCAGCAGTGCATGTCAGAGATGCTGATGACAATGGAAGTGAGGCTAGATAGACAGGTAGGTAGGTAGATAGGTAAATGGCTGGCTGGCTGGCTGGCTGGCTGGCTGGATGGATGGATGGATGGATGGATGGATGGATGGATGGATGGAAAGATAAATAGATAGATGATAGAAAGATAGAAAAGATTAAGATATATTGGGATTGGTGATTGGCTCTATGCAGGATGAGTATAATCAGACTTTTTGCTTAGATCCTTGGAAGCAATTACCATTAAGTAGAATATGTAATCAGGAGAAAGGGAAAAAAGAAGACAAGTGTTGTGTAGGTCATGTTACCTGTGCGACACTTAGGTGTAGTATGTTTGGTAGGCAGAAGTCCATGATAGACGTGGTGATCATATAATTTACCATCCAAGCCAGGACACTTTGAGACTGAAAAAGGATGCTCTTATTGATTACACCTGGACAGTAGTCATTCAAGGAATAACCTGAGCAGACAAGGATGACCAGTTAATTTAATGAAAGATCATATCTAATTTCTTATGTTCATGTATAAGAAATTGTGCAGAACAATGAGGAAAATAAGTCTCTTTCTTACTGCCTGTAAACCTGGATCTCAAAAACTTCCATAAATTGAAGGATTTACTTTTTTTTAGAATATTTCGATGAAATGAAAGAGTATGGCCCAATTCATGTTCTGTGGTCAGCGTCAGAAGAAGATCTGGTTGATACGCTAAGTGGTGTTGCCAGCTGCATTGACCAATGCAGTAAGGCCACTGAAAAACGGATGTCTGGACTCTCAGAGGCCCTGCTTCCTGTCGTACACGAGTATGTGCTTTATAGTGAAATGTTAATGGTAAGAATGCCTAATTATACTTTTCACCTTAGTCCCTGACTGACCTGATTATAAGCTTTATAAATGCAGTTTCTATTTCTGTGTTTCACCACTATCCTTCTGTCCTAAAGGGATGCTTTGCATGTAGATGCTCAATGAATGTTTGTTCACTGCACCAATGATTGATGAGTGGAAGGATACCTTACTAAAGACAGGAATATTCAACAGTAACAGTTTATAAGATTTGCATAGATCTGAAGCACCCTCAGCCAAGATTTACACTGGGAATATCATTAGTTTTTCCAGCCTTTTAAAATTTTACTTTAAAATTTTTTAGCGCTTTAGAAATTTCTTTTCCTGAAAGAGTTGCTTTGCCGCTTCCAGGTAGTACATTTGATCTAGCAGTATATTTAGTATTATGTGGAAAGTCCTTGAGTAGGATCTTGATGTTTGTTCTGCCTTCTGGATGCTTCTAAAAAGAAATCCTTCAAATTAAAGTGTTTTTCGTTCACTGTTTGAAAGGCTTTTATTCTTCTTATATCAAAGTTTTGCATTTAACCTCTTCAGTTTAAGTTAAGGTTTCCAGATATTTGGGATTTAGTGATGCTATCTGCAAAGCTAATGTTTTTCATCCATTATTATCCTCTGTTCACAGTACCTTGAACAGTCAAACTGATGCCCTCAGGTTTCAGTGTTTTAGGGTGGTGGTGGGGGAAGGACACAGCTTATATACCCCATTTCATCTGCCATTTATAATTGGAGTCATGTCTGGTTTCGGCTTTTATGTACTCTCAATTTGGGGGGATTTTTTTTTTTTTAATTTTGCTTCTGTCTTGGTAAGAAAAGTTCTCTTACCTTTTTCCCTACATTATTTCAAGTTTTTCTTTTCAAAATGTGTCAGAAATCCACAAGAAACAAAAATTCATATTTTGACTATTTTATGCATGTAATAGTAATAACTTGAGCTGCTTTGTATATAAATGACATTTTTATGTGTAAAAATTTTGGATATATTCATTTGGATATAAACAAATGTCATGGCAAAAGGGTTAGCCTTTCAGCATGAGATCTGCCTCTTTCATGCTTATCATATTTAGGTTTTCCTTTCACAGAGTCATTAAGTGTTTTGTGGATATTTCAGGTTCCTGCTGTTACTTGACTTTATTGGGGTTGTCCATAGACAAACCCTTCCCGCTTCCCGGAGGTCTCTCATGTTTCATGGCTGAGGAGTTTCCTCCTTGTTGCCATCAAGTTCCTTGGCTACATTCCATTGGTTTACTTCATTATTGATCACCTCTCTATGAGGCTGTTCAGAGATCTGATTCATATCATTAAAAATAGTATATTATTGGGCCAGCCGAGTGGCACATTGATTAAGAGTTGGCTTGGGACACCAGCTCTGAGCAGCAGAGCCCCCGGTTCAGATCCCACATATGAGGGCCAGTGACGGTGCGCCCTCTACAGCTAAGATGGTGAACGGCAGCTCAACCTGGAACTGGGCTGCCGTGAGTCGCCGGCGATAGCGTAGGCTGCAGTGGGGTTGCAGTGGGCTGCCATAAGCTACCATGAGGGGCCAGCAGACAGCCCTGAGCCGCAGTGAACGGCCGTCCAATGGCTGGCAAGCGACTGCCTCTCCTGGGAAGAGTGCAATGATAATACCAACATGGGCCAGTGAAGCGACGTCCTCCACAACTAGACTGAAGAACAAAAGGACAGCAACTTGTCTGTTCCCCTTCCCCAATGCTGTTCCCTCCCCCCAATTCCCCAATAAAATCTTTAAAAAAAATAGTAGATTGTTTTTTCTTATTAGATGTGTTTTGCTCTTTATTATCTCAAGATGGAAATTAAGCAATTAAAATAATGTATTGTTAAAGGTGTGGAAAAATTATAATAGCCATTAGAAAGAATTATTTTTTAGGTCCTCATTTGGTTGTGTTATTTTGTAGACTCCTAGGGTATAATCAGTAGCATTTATGTTGCAGTTCTGATTCTGTTTTATATCGGAATTTTTTTTTTAATGTGAGCTAAAATAATGAAAAGTATATGCTTTGACAAAATGATTACATTTGTATAATTTTTACTAGGTGTCCTCTGAAACAACCTCTTCCCTAATTTATTTCTACCTATATGAAGCACAGTACTTAATATTTATGAAAACAGACCTTAAATAAATGAAACTAAATTGTAGTATGTGTCATTTGGGTTAGAAAAGGGAAGAAGTTCCTGACATTAATGACAATTAAACATTGAAGTAAATATATAAGAATTTGTGATAATCAGTTTAATTTTCTATTTATTTCTTTAAAGATGGGAGAAATGTTAATCTCTTTTGAATGTTTTAAGCATGGTTCTACAAACACAGAACTAGACTGAGTAGTTTTCGGGATACTTTTTATCCTTAATGCCTTTCAGTTCTCACTCAAATACTATAGAGCCATCTTATGTGGCCTCCATTTAACTAATTTGTGTCCACGCTCTTCTCTTCCTCTGTAAACACCCCAAAGACCTGTATCTCATTAAGGCCCTTCTCTTATATGTCATGTACTTCCATTCTCCCTTTTGAATCATTTGCTTACTGACTAGTTTTATTTTTTTCTGAGCCTGTTTAGGCAACTTGTGTTCATTATTACAATTTCATTATTTAATTAATACTATGAAAACTAGTGAAAGATGAGTACAAATAAAGAGTCCTTATGTCCATGAAGCCTAAGTATAATAAAATATCTTGGAAGAAAAGTGAGTCACCAAGGGAAAGACATTGTAAAAGACTAGCAGACATTATAAAAGATACAGATGAATTCTTCATTCAGATTCCTTAAGTTTAGCGACACTGAAACATGAAATCATGGTTATTCAAGAAAACAAGATGGAACTCCTATCAATTGGAGAAGAGACCATGATTTCTCATCAAAAGCTTGGCTAATTGACTAATATTTATATTTTTTATGCTAAAATAAAATCTTAAGATGTGAATGCACACTTCAATTTTCAGATTCTCTGCTGTATTTGACTGATTAACCATACCTTTGGAGTTAGATAAAAGGGCTGTCAGTGATTGTAGATATTTTTAGGTGAGTGACCCATGTGACCTCTTAACTGCAATTAGTTTACATCATAGCATATATTTTCAGTGCACCCACTGATTTTGTGTTCATTTGTTTTTTTTCTTTGCTCTCTTTGAAGAACTGTATAAGCCTAGAATGCTCCATCAAAAGTTGTACATAAAATACTTAAACCAGTAAGGTGTGCATTGGGAAAACTAATGCTAAAGGATTTATGAAGAAAATTCTCTTAAGTATTTGCTTTCAGTTTAGTTTTAAAGATTAAAAAATATTTTTTAAGTCATTATGTCCCCAAGTGAATGATGACTTGGGTAAGAGATGCTGTTTATATTCTGAAATGCATATTCTTGTTATACAAAGATTATTAAATCTTTGTGTTTTAATATGAAGGGTGTTATGAAGAGAAGAGACCAAATGCAAGCCGAATTGGATTCCAAAGTTGAAGCTTTGACCTATAAAAAGGCAGATACTGATCTGGTAAGTTTTTAAGTTTTCTGATATAATTATATAGAATTTGTTATCTAAAATATTGATTAGCAGTGAAGAACTTCATCACATGCTTGTTTTTAAGCATTCAGCAAAGGATACGAGTACTAAAATTTCTCCCCCAAATCTATTATACATCAAGTACCCAGTGAGTCTGCAAACTTAACAATGATGCTTTTCTGTCTTTCTGTCTTATGCTGTCTCTTATGATGAGTAAAATATGAAGTTACATTTTGTTTTTTTAATTAGTGTTAGAAGAAGGTATGGAAAATACCTAGCATTGTTCTAGAAGAACAGTAAGTACTCAGTATATAAATCCACTCTTTATCTAGTTTTATAAGACATTTGTACAAAATAAGTTGGTGTTCCTATACATTTTTTCTAGTTATTGTAAAAACCTTTACAAAGGAGAGGTATCTTTGTTTTCAAGTTTAATCCTTTTCTTAAAATACTTTTTTAATGGAAATTTTCAAAGATAAGACAAGGTCCAGTAATATAATGGATTCATATACATCTCACTGGACTTCATTAATTCCCAACATTTTGCCCAACTATTTTCATCTCTTTTCTCACTTTTTTTTTTCCCTGAAGGGTTCTAAAGGGACACTTTTTTGTTCCAGACATTATAATTCCAGACATGATATTATCACCCACAATATTTTAGTATTTATATTTTATTGTCTTTGCATATTTTCAGAATAATACTATCTGAATAGATTCGTATTCTCATTTTAAAATTGGGGGAGAGGCTTGGAAAGTGGAACAACAGGGTCAAGTTCTACGGTTTTGAAACAGAAGTGGGGTTGGGAGTAATGGTAGCACTTGATTCCCTTAGATCAAGTGGTTTCTTAGAAAGCAAATATGAAATGGGTAAAATTGACTGTTATTTTGATTAACTCTACTTTTTCTCTATGAACGAGACTTTCTTAATCATTTTTAAACTTTTTTTTATTTAAGGGTTTCGATTACTAATGAGTACAGTTACAGCAGATGAGTAGGAGAGTCCTTAAAACTCCTCTGTTATCAGTAGTATTATCATCCCTATCTGAACCTGACTTGGGATTCGGCCTACCTTCTCCCTGCTTTGATTTTCTCCCTAGCTTTAATCATTTTCTAACACAAGATATGATTTCCTTATTGGTTCTTCTTTATATTATCTTTCTTTCTCTTCTTGTCTATAATCAAAGCACCTTAAGGGCAGGAAAGTTTTGTTTCCTGAAATGTTCTCAGCTCCTATAACAGTACTTGGTACTTGGCAGTCCCTCAATAAATATTTTGTGAATGAATAAATGAAAATTGCAATGACTGCTCTGATTCATAAAAACATACTGAAGGCTTGAAACAAGAAGTCTACAAAAATCAGACTTTGTGTAAAACACTGAGACTTCATTAAAAACTGAGACTGAATTATCCTCATCTTCCTTGACTGTATTTCTTTTTCTAACTCAAGTTCATTCTCCTGAATGGGCTGTAGGGGGGGGAGTGGTGGGCTGCTGTGGACAGAGCAGGAGAATGGAGGCTCTGAGGGAGAATAACAGGAAATGGAGACGCAGTGGAACTAATGCTCGAGGGGAAAAATCATCTTTTCTTTTACCGCAAAATGAGGAAAATAGAAAACCTAATATTAACTTTTTTTCATTCAATAAGGTGTGTGTGTGTGTGTGTGTGTGTGTGTGTGTGTGTGTGTGTGTGTGTTTAATTTAAAGAGTCAACTGGAAGGAATAAGCAAGGGTGGACACATGTACAGAACTTGTATCTTTTGAACTGTAGATTTTTTTTATTTGTTAAATAATTTTTAAAGATATTGAAATTACTGATTACATAAAATTTTGCCCTTGAGTAAATACTAGAAAAAGTAAATTATTTTAAAGTTTCAGGAGAATACTAAAGTGGCTTAAAAACCAAGCATCTGTTCAGAACGGCTTATATTCAGATTTTAAATGGAAAACAAGAGTAGTTGGGATTATTCCAACCACAAAAACACAGGAAAAAATAGCTTGGGCCCAAATATGGGTAGGCTTTCCCAGCTCAGCTAAAAAAAACACATTTTATTTCATTTGACTTGCAAATATTTTGTCTTTTGCTCTATAAAAATTTCCTTGATACCTCATTATAACCTAATGATCCATCTGTATTTATGATTCCATTTTCTGTGTTTGTGTCAGGTCCACTATAAAGTATTTTTTATTTAGTTGGCTGCTATGTTGTAAGATTGGAGAAATTTGAAACTTCAATTATCTGCATTATATTCTGTAAGATACTTTTAATTAACTATGATTTGAAACAGACGTTATGTTAACAGAGACATTGCAAGTATTTTTTTGTTACCCATCAAAACAGATTGTTCCTACAATAAAATGTATAGGGACTAGTTTCATGATTTGTGAATGGTACCATTTACATTTTCAAGCCGTTTATTTGTTTACAGACCTCACTTCAAAATCCCTGTGTCTTATGATGGTATCTTTCAGAGAAACCTTCCTGGGTAGTCTCAAAATGAACCTGACATGATTGGTCACAGAACAACGGAAGGGAAGTTGCTTAGAAATCTGCAGGATAGGGTCACCATGGAAACGCGCCCTTGTGAGGTCCTTCTAAGGAGCCATCCTTTGCAGTCACCATGGCGACTCTGGCAGAGAACTGAATATAGCAATCTAGCCTGGTTGTTTACCATGGCAACTCTAGCAGAGCACTTTGGAGACAACCCTGGGGCCATTTCTATGGAGACATGCTGGGGCTGCCTTCAGAGGCTCCATCAGAGTCACCTTTGGGTGGTGTGCTATATGCAAACCCAGCAAAGTAACCTGTAATGAAAAGGCCTTTGAAATGAAGCTCTCCCAAGAAGGGCAAAGACTAGGGTAGTTACAATTATAGGGTGGAAATACAGCAGTGATGTAACATTCCAGAGGTCATGTTGGACATATCAGGTAACCTTTATGTGGGCTTTGCGGCATGTAAACACAAGTCTCTGGCTTTTTACATTGCTTGTAACTTTGTATATGCTGTAAATTGGCAGGAATGGCGTTCTTGTAGCCTTTTCTCATCACACAAATATGCCCACAAAAATTATGTGTTTCCCTGCAAACTAAAATATGTTTTAGAGTGAATTCCTTGATTTATTGCCTGGATAGTTACAAAAGTAGCTGCTTCTTAGAGTTTGTGGTTTGTAGTTCTTATCTCATAATAATAAAACTAATGGTTTCAAAATGACCTGAACTCAGTAAAGACTTTCAGAGAACTCATTTGAAGGTCAGCGTAGCTATTCATTTAGAGTTTTGTCATTTAGGCCTTGGAATTAGACCTACGATCAAGGGCCGGCCAAGTAGCTCAGTTGGTTAAGAGCTCACTCAAGAGTTCGAGCTCTGAGCAACAGCGGTTCGAGTCCAGCCCGAGCTGAGCAGCCGCTGAGCTGCCAACAGGTAGCAGGATGGCTCAGCTAANAAAAAAAAAAAAAAAAAAAAAGTAGACCTACGATCAAATCCTAGCTCATTTGCTTGTTAAGTCTGTGACCTAGGACACACTTCTTAGTTTCGTTTAGTCTCATTTAATTGTGTGTAATTTGGGGAAATTATTAGTACCTTTCTAATAGGCTCGTGTAAGGATTAAATGATACAGTGTAAGGAAATTATTTGGATCGTAGTAAGCACCAATAGTCATTAGGTGCTGTTATTTTGATGACTTTCTAGAAGTTATATTTGAGACAGATCCTGTAAAATGACTAAGGAATTGTTCTTTGAGGAGTAGGGAGGGTTTTGTATAGAGTGGATGTAAAGAAAAGTAGTAAAACCTCAAAAAGCATGCTAAATGGGCCACCAAGTGGCTTAGTTGGTTAAGAGCGCAAGCTCTGAGCAACAAGGTCACTGGTTGGATTCTCACATGGGCCAGTGAGCTGCACCCGAACTGAGCTGCCCTGAGCTGTTGACGGTCAGCCCGATAGCTCAGTGGTTAGAGCATGTACTCTTAGCAGCAAGGTTTCTGGTTCAACTCCTGCATGGGATGGTGGGCTGTGCCCACCTGCAACTAAGATTGAACACAGTACATTGAGCTGAGTGGCTGCATGTTGCCAATGGACAGCTGGATGGTGACTGGAATTGGAGCTGAGCTAGCTGCATCCTCTACAGCTAAGATTAAAGGACAACAACTTGGCTGTTCCCCTTAATTCCCCAACACTGTTCCCCTTCCCTAATTCCCCAATAAAATCTTCAAAAAAAAAGCATGCTAAACTGAGGAAAGCAGGTTGATTTGGGTACAGGGGAGATGAGGGAGGTGCCTGTAAACATGGCTGCAGTCACATTCGAGGGGAGCTGTGTTGTTTTGCAGGATGAGGAATACAGACTTGATTCTTCGGGCTGTGTGGGTCCAGTGAGAGCCTGAACTGAGAAGGTGGTAATGGAGTTGCAGAGGGGAGTACATTCGAGAAGATATGGATGGAAGGGGAACTCTGTAGCACTTAAAGAATGAGGGGCAGCCAATGTTTCAAGTTGTTAGTGACTCTCTAGCATTTTTAGCTTGTAAGGAGAGCAAATAGTGGCTTTCAAAACTGAACCATACTATAGAAAAGGAAGAAGAAAAATCGGATATGTGCCACTTTATGTCATGATGAGATGACATTTAATGTAGAGGTCTTCAACAAAATCTTCCAACAAAGGCTGAGTACCTACCATACGAGAGACACTATTCCAAGCCCTGGGGAGGCAGCCGTCATGAAAACAAGTCCTCATGAGGCCAACATCCTAGCGGATAGAGACAAAAAGAAATAAAGAGTTAATTAAAATGTGTAGTATATTGTCATATAGTGGTACGTGTGGGGATGTTGGGGAACAGTGAAATTTAAAATTAGGAGTCCGGGAAGGCCTTTGCAAGAAGGTGGTTACATAAAACCTGGAAGAGGTAAGGTCTTGAAGCCCATGAATACCTGGGAGAAGCATTTCAGGAGAGGGGCCAGAGAGAAAGCATGCCGGCACCTTCAGGACAAGCAAGGAGATCACTGTTGCTGGAACGCAACGAACAAGCAGAAGAGTTGCGGGAAGTGACGTTAGAGAGGTCACCAGCGGTCAGACCCCGTGGAGCCTTTCCAAGGTTTGTCCTCCGTGAGACAGGAGGAGAGCAGCTGACTGAGGAGCAACAGGAGCAGAAATAAGTTACAAAGCAATTCCCGTACTTGGGAAAGACAAAAGATGATGTACATGTGGTGTGTGCATGAGATGGGAGACCACCCGTTTCTTATAAAACTAGCTCTTATTATCCCAGTGAGACATAATAGGACCAGGTGGAAGGGGTGTGACGTGGGCATATTCTGAGTATATTTTTAAGGTAGGGCTGTTTGCTATTTGGTGGATTATGGATTGTGAGAGGGCCAGGAGAGTCAAGGACGATATTGAGGCTTTTGGACTGAGCAACTGGAAGGCAAGAGCTGGAGTGAATTGAGATGTGGAAGACTTGGGAAAGAACAGGGTCAGTGGGGAAGATGAAGAAATCAGATTTGGACGTACAAAGCTGATGGTGCCTATCAGATACCAAGTGGAGATTTTGAGTAAGATGTGTAAAAAAAACATATACAAATCCAGAGGCCGGGAAGGGAGCCATCTGGAGATACATATTCGGGAGCTCTTAGAAGATAGACAGTATTTAAAGTGATGAAGTTTGCTGAGGTCACTAAAGAGTGAGAAAAAAAGAGGTCCCATGACTGATCCTTGTCATTAAACTAGCGAAGGAATGGCTGGTGCGGGAAGGAAAGGGAATTTACACAGGTTCAGTTGATAACTGGACCAGTAAGATGAACTAAACAGATTATGTACTCATTCATTCAACTTTTTAACCACTTCTCCATGTAGGACTCATTTATAAAACAGCTTGATACAGAACGATGAAGATAAGTGTAAGTAAAATGTTTCAAGAGAAAATTAGAGTTATTTTATGTGCTCCAATAAAGAAGATATCCAATGAAATAGACACTGTCAAAGTAAGAGAACTTCTGACGGTGGCGATAAAAGTGAAACAATAACTGAGATTATGAGGAAAACGCAGATATTTGGAGAAACTTGTGGGTTTTGCAGTTGTAAGTTTTCAGAGTCAGAGCTTCTGCTTGAAAATGCTTATTCACTTCACTGCTTAACTGTAAGATAAATAAGGTTCATCTGTGGTGCTAAATAATGCTACATATCAATTTTATTTTTATTTTTATTTTTGAATGGACGATTTATAGTTTTCCATCCAAAGCAGCATTCAAATATAAATGAATATGAATACATTTGACATTTAGCAATATGTGCACTGAAATCTGAGAGTTGGATCTAGATATAATGCTGTAGCTGTTGAACAGTGTATTTCTGTGAGAAAAAAAAAAGGTGCATTTTCATAAGATCATTATAGCCTGCATTTCCATATAGCCACATTTAGTAGGTACAAACAGAGGCCAAATGTATTCAAGCTGGTCCTTGCTCTGTATGACTTGCTATTTTGAACCAGTATTTTACTCTTATCCTCAAATAGTGTTTATTAATCTTTGATTATTCTTGATAGTGTGCTAAGTGCTGCATAGAGCAGGACTGCCTTCTCTCTAAGCTTTAGAGAAAGATAATATTGGCATAGCTTGTTTGTGGTGGGGGCAGAGGTTACCTGCACCTTTTCTCAGATATTTGTTGTCTTACGTCTCTCCCCTGAACATTTTATAAATGTTTTCCATTTTTTATGCCTCATTCCCTAATATATGTTTTCCTCTCTCCTTCTTTTTTGTCTGTTTGCATCTATGTGTATGTCTTACACACACACTCACAGATACATACATGTCCATGTACACATTCTCACACAGCAGTGAAAGACATGACACTATCCATTATAAGAAGGGACTTTTTTCTTGCGTTTGTCCTTTGTTGAATTTATCCTAGAGGCATCCAGCAGGCTTCTCACATCTCGTTGGCCAGAGTCATGAAAAGTCCATGAACAAACCAGTTCCTAGGTCTGGGAATGTGAACATCAGATTGACTTCAACCGGCCACAATATGCCCCCTGATGCAGATGCCTGAAAAAAACTTGAGCTCTTTCAGGTCATTAGAAGGGGAGTGGGGAATGGATTTTGGGTAAACAACTCATAAATATGTGCCACACTTACACAGTGTAGCAGCATGTCGGAGTCTCATACACATAGCTGGATGGAACGCGGATAAATGAGTGATGCTGTAATCAAGCCTCCCCTCCTAGAACAAAGTACCAGGCAGTGCCTAGAATTTCTGTCTCTCTAACCTTCACTGGCAGGCCTCTCATTCAGGGCATCAATGATTTGTGTGGCAGGAAAACATATACATGTGCACCTATTTATATATACTTACAAAGGATAATAATGAATATTTGGTTCATTAGCAAAAACATCATGTCTACCCTATGAATAAGAGTCTGTTGAGCCTGCGATTTCCAGCTGGAATTTTACCATGTTACTTTTTCCCCTATGTCATTTATTTTATGCCCCTGGTACCTCCAAGCAGAGCAGTCTCTGAAAAGTATTTAATTGCAGAGTTGCATGTGATTTCAACCACAGCATTGTGTGCCTTTATCATTTTGGGCTAGATACTTACATTCTCCTTGCTTTGGTTTCTTTAACTATAAAAGCTGTGGGTAGTATGTTCCCTAGTATTATTAAATCAGCGCATGAAAATTCTTAGCCCAGTGCCTAACCAGGTTTAGATTGCAAATATTTCTATAAACAATATTAGAGGAACTTCCTTTGAAGTATATATTGGGCATTTCATTCTTTTAGATTAAAGTTTGGAAAGTAGTATCTTTAATCCTGTTTGTGAAACCATCACGTTGTTTAAAAAAAAAAAAATGAGGCACCAATTAGCGTGACCTGAATAGTGACTGCTCCCACTTGTCCCACAGAGTCACTCCCGGCATTTGAATAGATACTTTAAAATGTATCTGAGTTTATACAAACTATCAAAAAGTTGTGTTTGGACTCCATAGAATTATTTTAACCGTCCTACAAATGTACTATGCCATTGAGCTATTGTGAGGGACATTGTAAAAAGGAGAGCCGTGAATCCCTTTATGATAAGCATCAACAGCACTGACTACTCATACGTTATATTTTTTCTTTATGAGGACTCTGGAGAACAGCTTCATTTATGTCTCAGCACCAGCAATAGGATTTAATTTCTCTGGAGCCATTAGCTTGTTTTCAGAGTATTAACACACCTTGGGTTTTATATTGTACCTGATGCTGCCCCGCCATTTTTCCCACTCTTTATAATATTTTAAATCGTTAAGAGCCACCATTCTGACCCACTTCTGCCTGCCAAGTATGTTTTGTGTGTGTCAGTCTTACTTCTGGCTTTACCTTGTTTTTTTCCCTACTTTTATTTTCCCTTTGCACTAATGTCTTTATCTACTTAATATCTTTGAGCTAGTTGTACAGTATAATTTTGGAAGCCATCTTAAATTTAATAGGGAATAAGAAACAAATTAATAAATAAGGAATTAGAGGTAAAGTATTCCAAATCATCTCAAAGATCACACATTTTTTACAACATATTTGTGACAAAAAAAAGTGTTTTTAGTTATTCACCTTTTGAGATCCACAAACACCAGTATGTCTGTTGAATTGCCTTGAATTGACTCATGTTAGCTGTTATCCAGAAAAGTAGTCAGGAGATATTTGAAGGTGAGGTGAAAAAATTGTACCACTTCCAAAATTTTTGCCCATGAAATTTGCTTAGGGAAATCATTGCATTTTAAGGTTTACTGATTTGAAAAAAGAACACACAACTGTACAGTCTTGATGAATAAGGCCTGTGTATGCTGGTGGTGGGTGAGGGTAGAAGGACAGAAAAGACAATGAAAGAGTAGAAAAAGAGAGACAGTGGAACGTTGTCATCGATGATTTTCTAAAGAAAGAATGTAAGCACTGTGTCTTTTTCTAGGAACAGTTTTTTTCTCCACTATCTTAACTGCAGCAGAAAAAGTAACAGATGGGTAAGTAAAAGAGTTGGTTTAAAATTCCAGTCATTCCTTCTCAGGATTTAAGAAATTCTACTTACGTATGGTGTCCTGTGGATTTGTGGTTTGGTTTGTGGAGTTCTGCCTACCATAGATATAATAGTTTAAACAGATGTCCCATATAGGAACTCAAAATAGATTCAATTTCCTTTTAATTTAGCCTTTTTGTTAAGAAGAAATATGTCCTGAGGGTCTCCCTTACATATCTCTTTCACTCCTGGCCCTGTCTGGGCACTCAGTAAATATTTGATTGTGCTTAGAGCAGTAACACACTGGGAGTCTGAAGCCCGGAGAGGGCTTTGATTTACTGTTACCTACCTTGCAACCTTAATCAGACATAAACTATTCTTTATCCACAAACATGCAGAAATAATGCTTACTTGGATTAAAAAAATGTTGTTTGAAGATGAATTAATGTTTATAAATCTAGAGCTTGTGTCAGTAAAATTTTGGTAAGTTAGAGGAAGAAAGTACAAAAGAATAATATATTAGGGAATGTATAATGGTATCATAAAACATATTATTTAAAGTATTAATTGTCCAAATAGTACTTCTAAAAATAAAAAATTACATTTCCACAAAGAATAGAACCAGTGGTTTTTCTTCTAGCACAGTGCCATATCTCTCAATTAAGTAAATTTTGATTTATTATATTTCTAGACTTGGGAGAGGAAGCTTTTTCTGGGGAGTTGGAGAACCTGAGTTCCAGGAAGAATTTACCAAAAAATGTCACTTAAACCCCAATAAGCCTTACTTTTCCTGGTTAGTAAAATGGGAAAAATAATATTTAACTTATAGTTGTATTCTGAGAATTAAATGAGATAATGTGTGAGATGCTTTTGATTAAGTACTGAATAAAATAAAAATATTTCATGACAGAAAATTGTATAGAATATGAAGGTCTGTAACATAAATAATTTTAGATTTTGGCTTTGAAACAATTTTTAACCTCAGTACAACCTAATGGTAATATAGAACGTTTATTGGTTTTCTAAGCTCAGATTATGTTCTTGAAAAGCAAAAACTTATATCTAAAGGGGTAAAAGACCTTGATTTTTTTTTTTTTTATTTTAAGGAGACACATCATTCTTTTTTTAAAGGTTTGCATTAATAGGACTCGTTGAAGTGCCTCAAAAGAAATTAATCCTCTTCAGTCCAATACGTATTTTCTGTGCCTCTGGTGTATAGAGGACTCAGAGATGATCAGTACATTTCCTAAACTGGGACTGTTTAAATCACTGGCTTTCTGTTGCCTCCAATGTTAAAAAGAAAATCGTGATTATTCTTTTTTTGAGGGATGTTAATGGTGTTGGAGGTGCTGATTTGAAAGGTGATGTGTCAACGACATTTGTGGTATTTTATGACTCAGTTTGTCATTTTTAGAAAATGCATTGTGTTTTTCTGAACAAGTTACATTTGGATAACAAAATCGGCAATGGTTTCAGGGAGAGAGGTTTCTATTTTTTCAGAAAAGTGTGTATTGTGAAGTACATAAAAAAGGTACTACTTAGTAATCACATGTATGCCTGAGCAGCATTGTATAATCAAGCATCTAATTTCTTCAGACACATCTTACCTCTCTCACAAATCAGAAAATAATATAATTTTATTGTTAAGAGTCCTCTTATCTCTCCCCTGCAATTTAATTAATACTTGTTAAGAAGAGGTAGCTTGTCAGATTAGAATTGAATTTTTGAGTTTTCTATTGTCTTCTGATGGAGTGGCAATCTGAATCTCTATATTATTTTCAAGAACTTTTCAAAATGATAATTTCCCAGCTTTTCTGATTATGAAGAGAAATTTTTAGCATTTGAATAAATAGACTGAATGGTTGATTTTATTCCATAAAAGGAAATAATAGAGAAGCCATTTTAAAAAGAAAACAATGAAGATATTTTTAAGTAAGAATAGATTATTATCCTCAAATTGTATTGTTTTGCTCAAAAATTTGGGGGAGATGTGTCTTTAGGGTTCGGTATAGGCACGATTTAAGTTTCTATGGCATCAAAAAGTATAAAGAAATAAACCTGGGAAAGGCAGTGGGGAAACAAGCCTAGATTCATTACTATATTTTCCTTTTCTAAAATTATTCATTCAGTCTGCAGATATTTATCAAATTCCCACTTAGTGTAAACACGGGGGCTATTTGGTTGAAAGATGGAACAGGGCCCCTCATAGCAAAGCTTCCATCCAACAGGAAAGTACACAGACAAATAAATAAACCAATTGCCAGTTCTAATGAATGTTAAGGAAATGAACTGTGGACTGGGAGAGAGAATAGCAAAAAAAGAACCTACTGTTTACAAACATGCTGTTTTGAGAAGGACTATCTGATGAACTGGTTTTTAAGCTGAAATTAAAAGAGAACTAGCTAGAGGATTTAAAATAAAAAGAATAATTTTTCAAATACCTCACCATTTATTTAAGCCTTTTTTGATATCTCTTAATAAAGTTCAAAAATATATTTCCAAAAGGCCTTTTACATCTTTTGATAAATTTATTATTAAGTACCTTATTTTTTGTTTGTATTTATCATAAATTGTAAATTTTTAAAATGTATTTTCTAACTTTTTTTGGTTAGTGTAGAAATGTAATTTACTTTAGCATATTTTTCTTATATCCAGCAGTCTTCTAAATGATTTTTAATAATTTGTAGACTCTTTGGAATTTACTCTGTATGAAATCCTATCCTGGGTGCATATTGATAGCTTTGTCTCATTTATTCTATCACTATACTGCATATTTCTTTTTTTACTTCTTATTGAGCTGGCTAAAAAATGCATTATAATGTTATTAGTGATGGAATGTTTTGGTATTATTCCTGATTCTAAAGTAAATGCTTTCAAGATTTTTTCCATTAATAATGATGTTTGCTATAGCATGTATGTGTGTGTGTGTGTGTGTGTGTGTGTATAATATTATTGTTTTAAATCAGGTTAAGGCAATTCTTATCTACTCCTATGTGATGAGAGTTTGATTCATAAGTGAGTGTTGAATTTTACTGCATGGTTTTCTATATCCACTAATAAAATTGTAAGATTTTTCTCCATTATTCACTTAAAGTGGTGATTTACACCGAGAATTGTTTTATTTTAACCATCCTTGGATCCCTGGAGTAAAATCAACATAGCCCTAGCCGGATTTGGCTTGCTCAGATTTTTTAGTGCTTTTAAAATAAAAACCTGTATTTCTGAAGAAGAATGATTTGTCATCATGTTGTTTATTTCAAACATACACAACTTTATTTGTGAAATATACCTCAGTAAAGCTGGGGGGCTGGGGGGAATGATTTGTAATTACCATTGCTTATACTCAAAATGTCAGTTTTGGGGTCAAGGTCATGCTAGCCTCATAAATTTCTACACGCTAGACTAATTTGTGTAGATTGCCATTATTTGTTAATGTAGGAAAAAAACTCGTGCTGTAATGCATTAGGATCAGACCCTCATAAGCTGATTAGATATTATGGGCTCAGTCATGATATTGGAGAGACTCTAAATGTTAATTGTGCTGCCCCTTAGCCTTACTGCTGTACTTGTAAATAGAGATGGTCATGAGGTGAGGAGAAGGGGCATGTGCTTGTCACCAGCTCTAGATTATAATATCAGGGATAAGCGATGAAGGACGGGTGATTCAATAGTCAGCAAAGACGGTCCTTTCTTAAAGAGGTAAGCAAAATCCCCCCAGACTACTGTTTCACAGCGATAGATTGAAAAAAGTTTGACTGATATTTTCTTCTATCATCCTGGCAGCTATTCCTACAGAAATAGATTGGGGGAAGCTGCTTTCTCAATCTGTAATTTTTATAAATGATATTTTGACAAAACTGTTGGTAATCATGGCAATTAACTTCCCTAGAATTATCATGCCAAGTGTATTAATTATTTATTAAATATATAGTTCAGCAGTCAAGTAAGTTTGCTTCTAACATGTATTTGTACGTAGTGTGTAACTTAAACATTTTTACCAAAAGTGTTTAATTTCTTTGATATAGGAAAGTGGAAACACATACCCCAGTAGTCTGAGGGAGACCCATCAGTGGCCAGTGTCAGCTCAAAAGGTTTTTAAAGTCTCCCATTTTAAATTTTCATGTGAATACCACTACTGCATAATATATTTGTATTTATGTTAATTAAAAAAAATTTTTTTTTGTCTTCATAATATATCTGTAACAAAGTTATGCCATGTTCATTCATGGCTTTGGTCATTGTCTAGGCCATCATTGAGTGTTAATGTAGATATAAGAATCCCAATTTTAGAGACATACATTAAGCCGTTCCATATTGGCCTCATCATATTATATCAGAATTGAGAGGACTTCCTGATGTTAAGTAAAGAATTGCATCCATGAAATCAGTATGCAAAAAATTGAATCAGAAAAGAAGGAAAATATTTCACATAAGGGCTCTATGCCTGCCTGATAGTTGGCACAGTGTGAGTGCTCACTCAACAAATAGTTGTTGAATGACCTAATACGTTTTCTAAAAACTAATCATTAATCCCTGATAAATAAGAAAAACTAAAGGCCTAAGAGAATGTCTGGAAATATAGTGGGTCTGCTTAAGTTGCTGGAGAGGATTGTTAGTTACTATAGACGTATATACTTTAGAGTCAGGGAGAAAATGTCCATTTGAATTTTTATTTTAGGATTTTATCATTCCATAATAAGACACTGATATTTCTTGGATTAGAGTAGAATAATGTATTGTGGTGACATAGCAACCCAGTTCCTTTAAATAGAGGTAATTTCTGGGCGTTTTGATCCTGCCCATCTAATTTGGAGAAGGGTCTGATGGATGGAATGGCCTCGCATAGATGTTTCAGCCTGGACGTCGTCCAGTCCGGCCACCAGCACGCTCAGTCCCGGTGGGAGTTTGGGGGAACTCTCTGAGCTACTAATAAAGTGTCTCTTGGCTTCCCCTGTGGCTGTTCCATTTTTATACAGGTCTTCAATAAGGATTTCCTAACATATAAGCGAGTGAGTGGGAAGATTCAGTCAGGACATTTCTGAGACCCTGACAATGACCTTTCATAATTTCGAGAACCACTCTAACCCTAACGTGTGCTGACTGTTTAAGTTCCAGGCACTTTGCTAACATTGTTCAAGACCATTCTAGGAAGCAGATTCTTTTGTTTTCTCCTCATTTTACAGATGAGGAAACTGCACCCTAGCAAGTGTGAACTTGTCTGAGATCACACAGTCAATGTGTGATCTAGGTCACTAGGCTCTAGGTCACTGACCTTTATATGTGTCTGATTTTGAAATTTTTAAAGTTCAGGACAAAAAGGAAAGGAGGAGACAAAAGCAACTTATTAATACCATCAGGTAACTGTCATTTTATAGGAACAACTATTTTAACAGTTTTCACATGAGCCACATCGTTATGGGTTTGTTCTGGAAGGAATTCTAAGGCAATTTAAGTGTAGTAAAAATATCAGGTAAAAACCTGGATGATGAAGAGTGCTCTCACACAAAAGATGAGAACTGCAGCAGCAACTACCCTGATATGCAAAGCACTTCTCTGGGTAGTCGGCTTATAGTTTTACGTCTCCTCCTCAGATAAATAGCTCTAATATTTCATTATTTAAAACACTCAGCTGTGCTTACATGTAATTGGGATGGCCATATTACCTTCCAACTTGCCCAATTACTATGGCAAAGTCACTTTGGAAGTTTCACATCTTAAGGGTGATCCAGACTGCTGTTGACCTCCAAAAACTGTTGGATGCCCTGTATGCAACAGAGTAGTTTTGAATGTTGACATAGATGGACAGGGACCCTGCAAGGCTGCTGCTGTTGCCTTCAGGCCTTCCTGTTCTTCCAGGTAGCCTTTTCAGCAATACATGCTATTCTTCCAAGGCCCATGTATAATGCCAGCCCTACTGATTCTGCCCCCCAGCGTTTTAATCTCCCTCCTCTCCGCACCTGGCATCAGGAAGCTGGCTGTTACTACTGCACCCGCCCCCCTTCCGAACGCTCCTTCTGTGATTCCATTTGTCTTCTGTGGAAATCCAAATGCGTGCATGGAAACCCCTTCAGGACCTGGCAGCTGCCTGCCTCTCCGCCTCATCTCTTGCTGCTCCCCTGCTCGCACTATAGGTGCCAGCCTTAATGAACCACCTGTAATTTTTCAGCAACTTCAAGGTAAGCAGGCTTTTAGGACTGCACACCTGTCTGCTTTACATGAAATGCCCTTCACATTTTCTTTCTCCCCTTCAGCATGAGTCCTTGAGGGCAGAGTCAGCCCTTTACCCCCCGTCTTAGTTCCTGACATAGCCTAAATGGCTGCTGAGTGAATGCTGCTGGATGAGTGAGTGGAAATGAACCTAATCCTCTTCATCACTTTGCATTGTTGTCTCCATAGTTCCAGTGCAGATTAACTGGTTCCCTTCCTTCCCCCACTCCTCCCTTTCTCTTTTCAGCATTCCTACATATATCTGACTCGGAATCTATCCGAAATACAGCTCTGCCCTGGTCAGATACTTTTCCTAGCTTACCATTTGTTTCCTGCAGAATCCACTTCCTGCTCAGTATCTCCCTCTAGTGGTCAGTCTTCAGCCAGCCTTTCCAGCTGCATTTCCCCTGTTCCTCCTTACCCACCTCTAGACTCGAACCTTCTTTCTTTGGTCACACACCACAGCATACCATTTCCGTGGTTTTGTTTATGCCATACCCTCATCCAGGTGTTCCCTTGCCCCACTCCCTGTTTACTGAATTAATAGAGTGCCCCCTATCGCAGTCAGAATTAATCCTCCAATCTGTAACTTTCTATACCACTTGGATTTTTTCCTCCATTATAATATAGATCACATTCTGCTTTGTGTGATAGATAGCCTTTGGTTTTGGTTTCATTTTTGCATATCTGTTCTAACAAGTTCCAAATTCCTTGAGGTGAAAGCTGAATCAGTTCAACCTGAGAGCCACAGGCCAGCTCGCTTGGTGCTGCTCAGTGTGGACAGAGCATGTGCTTGACTCAGGCAGAGCTTGGTTTGAATCTCTGTTATGCCACAAAATACTGTGTGACCTCTTCCATTTCTTTCTCCCAGTTCCCCAGATTGTAAAAGGAAGATAATACCAAATTTGCAACATTATTATGCAGGTTGAATAAAACAATGTATGTAAAGCATTTAGCTTAATGCAGTGGCCCATGGCAGAAATGCAACAAATGGTCATTGTTATTCCTGTTGTTACTGGTACTGTACTCATAGTAGGGACTCGCTACTGGGGAAGGATACTGTTTTGTTGGCCTGAGCTCTTAGTATTAATGATCTTCATTTAACGGTATGGCTAATTTCTAGCTGTATATAACTGAAGCTAGAAATTACCCATTAGCTTTGCTTTTAAATATAAATCTTTTTTTAATAGCTTATGATCTTTTATTATTCTGGTATTACAACATTTTAGTGGAAAAAAAGAAGTTGCTTCCTTCTTCAATGTTTCCACCAACAGAGGGCCAAATAGCTTCCAGTATTTGTGAAAAGAATTATTCAAGCGCTAATCCTTTTTAGCTTGCCTCTTCCATGCTAGTTTTGCAGTCAAGAACGTGAGTTGAGTTTCCTGGTTTTAGAGTTACGGACACCGCGGTGTAGTTAGAGGGGCATGAGGCACAAGAGGAGCTTCTTTGGCCTGCCAGGTTTCTAACTCATCAGAGTCACCCACGTCAGTTAACGTTTATCGAACATCTGTGTTCAGAGGCTGGATGGCACCGTGTTAATGCATCGTTCCCTGTACCAAAGAATTTGCTAACATTGAAGTCAACTATGAGAAAGGACATCGACTCATATTCTGCTTTTGTAAATTGTTAGGAAAGATATAGTCCTAATTCTTAATTGGAATTAGGTGTCTTATGCTTATTATCAATTAGAATTTCTTAGAATTAAGTTATGGGAAGATGATTCAGTGTTGGGAAATACCTAATGTCTCTTTTCTCATTTTCCAACTAAGATAATGATAAAATGTTCAAAGAAAGAAAAAAATACTCAGACATAATTGCCAAAAATGTCAAGAATTGATTATGTATACTTAAAGCATTTACATCATCTTCCGCACTGGTGAGAAGGGAGTAAGAAATAGTGCTAGAAATTGACTTAAGACCTATGCACTGGCTGAGAAATGGCATATTTCCAGAGACCAAAATACTGGCAGTGGATAGGGAATCAGCTTTACTTTCACCAACTGGTAATGATGATTATGTGATGGTGGCGGCGGTGGTGGTGGTGGTGCTGGTAGATAACACTTAGTAGGCAAATTGTCAGGCACTGTACAAATCAATTACCGTTCATTCTCTCGTGATTTTTATAAAAATCCCTGTGTGATAAGTATTGTTATTTTTATATCCATTTTACAGATGGAGAAACTAGGGCTTCAACAGGTAGTTTGCCCAATGTTACATAGCTTGTAAAGACAAAAGTGGGAATTAAAACTGGGGTTAGTTTAATTTATATAAGTCTTCCTAATTCCAGTACTGTGCTGATAAGCCTGCAGAACTTCTTTCTGTCCTAGAAAAATGCTTAATAAATATATGCTGAATATAAATCAATTTAAGTGTATGTAAAATATGTATAAGTATGTAAAGATTTATATAAGTATAAATACGCCAAATATAAAGCAATAGATTGATGGATTCTCTGCTCAAAGGTTGGTAGGTGAGGTGGGGAGGAGGTATAAATGTCACACTAAGCTTCTCATTTGGCACATGGAATAGGTTATCAGGCATCTTGAGATATATACCTGCCTCTTACCAGCTATCTCAGTGAAATTTGGTGGCTTGATCTCTTTGGCCTTCAGGTTAGACTACATAATCCTTATGGAAGTTATAACATGCCAGTTAGTTAATATGGCAAGCTGCTAAAAGCAAATGAAAAATGAGGACTGGCAATGGGAAGCTAAAGTGAATGAAACCATATCTTTTAACATAAACATTATCACCGCAAACAGTAGCGGGAATGAGAGTGTTAGTGCACAAGAATTTTGAGATAACTTGTAATTGAATTTCCGTTGTTTTATAAATAGTGAAAATGAAGCCCAAAGTTTGATAGTGTTAGCCTCAGTCAGTGGTAATTGGTGGCAGACCTTAGAACTCTTACTTAACATCTCTGACTGAATCCTGCAGTCTTCTTACTTTAATTAGTTTATTCACACAGTAAATACTGGTGACTTTTCAAAAAAAGTATTCTTAAACTGTTTTGATATGATGTTCAGCGATTTCACATAGTGACAAGAATACATAGACCAATTTCTCGCTCTTTGTGATGTAATTCAGCTTACAGAAGAGATTGGAAAACTTGAAGATAAAGTGGAATGTGCTAATAATGCCCTGAAAGCAGATTGGGAAAGATGGAAACAAAATATGCAGAACGATATCAAGTCAGCATTTGCAGATATGGCTGAGGAGAATATCCACTATTATGAACAGGTAATTAGTAATATTTGATATTGCTTCACTTTTTAAAAGGTTATCTTCTCTCTTACTTTCTATCTGTGTTGAAAAAGTCTATTAAGGAACCAAGCGTGACATTCAAAAGCTTCTTGGTGGCTTGGTGCCAGTGGAGTTGCCAGTTAATACAGTAAACCCACCCACTGAAACAAATGTGTTTATGTGGACGAAGGATGGTGAATTTTCCTTCTTATATAACGTGCCCTAGGTGCCTAATTTGAGTGGAGGTTGATGTGAGAAAGAATTATGCTACCATTTTGTTTTGTTTGTTTCCCCTCAGTTTTCTGTTTTGGAAGGATTTGAATTTTTCAAAAGCACGTGATAATGCTTTCTTATGATTCTCCTATCTTATGTCCTTTTCCTCTCCCTTTCCTATATAATAAAGTGAGGAAAGAAACAGTGGTTTGAAGGAGCAGAAAATCAGTTCATGCCCTGACCCTTATGTCCCTGCCCTCTCCACCTTGCCTTCTGTTGCTATTCAAAAAATCAACAAAGAAACATGCCATTCTTTTTTGCTTTTTCTGCTTTTCAAATGATTTTTTTTACAACTAACAGTTCCTTAAAGTAGTTGTTATTTTAAATAAATATTATACTGTCACTTTCTTGTTCTAGCATATCCTAAACATTTTTTTAGAAGGTATCTGTTAAACATACATCTTTAACCTTATCTCTGGCTGAATTAATGAATATATGAAATTGATACATTTGGAAAATTATTTTATGCTTTATAACCTGTAGTGCTTGTCAGTTTAAAGGTACTTTAAACTAAAACATTGTATATTTTGAAAGTTTAACTAACTGATAATTGATATCATTCAGTGAGAGTTCCTTGAGTCCCTGCTACCACCAGACACTGCGCTGGGCCCTGGGAAGACCGCAGCTAGCAAGGCAGACACAGTCCCTTTCCCAATTGGTTACAGTCAGCAAGGAAAACAATTAAAACAAAAGATTATAATAAAGTATAATAAGTTCCAGGACAGAAAGACATTGCAGGGGCATCTAACCTAGTGGAGAAGGAACGAGGAAGATTTTTCACAAGCTGTGTTTAAGCTGACACTGAATGATGAATAAGAGGTAGCCAGATAAAGATGTGAGAAAGAGAGTTCCAGGCGAAGAAAACACATGTACAAAAGCCTTGACATGAGAGAGAACGTGTTCAAATAACAGGTTCTTTTTTGGAGGATAAAGGAGTGGAGGTAGCGTTGAACTGAAGTGAGGCTTACAGGGGAGGAAAAAGTTTTCCTCAACCCTCCTAGGGTTCCTGGCTAGGTCTGAAAATTAAACTGCAAAGATCGATGAACAGGAGAAAACCATTGCAAATTGTTTTAATGTAAGTCCTTTGTGACACCACAGCCTTCATAAGGAAATGCAGACCAGAAGAGACAGACCTGAGTATTTTTATGCTAGGTTTCCTGAAGAGTGGGTGGTCATGTAGAGTTATGACAGGCTAAGGAGTGTGAGCGTATACGGAGGGTCTCCTGGGAGGCACCGCTCACATGAGGTTTTTATGACCTGCTTTAGGGGATAAGAGCTGGGGACTATCAAAAAGACCTTCTTGATTCTGACTCTGAAATCTTCAGCTTAAAATAACATGACAAGGTGCCATATTTTGGGATACCGTGTCCTGAACCCCATTAAGTTGGAGAGGGCCTTATATATTTAGTCTTTTATCTTTCATTCTAACTAAGGGAAATGGGAAATGCCACTGAAGAGTTTTCAGCAAGAAAGTGACAATATCTTTCAGACTTGCCTTTTAGAAAGATCACTCTGGTCATATGTGGGTCAGAGTGGAGTAAAGCGGGATGTGATGAGACTAGTTAGGAGACATTTGCAGCAACAAAGACAGAGATGCGAACTGACCTGGGGTTTCATGGCAGTGGGCTAGAGATTGGTGGACATATTCAAATAATTCTTTTTTTAGTAGGTGAGATTGGAAAGATCACTTTCTATATCTTCTTTAATTTTTTATTCTATATTAACAACCTTAAGTAAATTAAAGTATCTAAAAGGAATTTCCCATAAATCTCAGATTTTCAAATGACTTAAAACATGTCTGTTGAATAAAGCACATTTACTGCCATAGACTTTATTACCATTTAACTGTTTGAAGCCATAGAAATAACTTTACCCCCCCTTTACAATAGAACCTGTCCACAACGACATTACAGGGTTGTTATGACAACCAACTAAAATAGTCTACTAATAAATGCCTTGAAAATTAGAATATGTAATATATCACAAGTGATTATGGTTATCAAACATAAGTATATTAGGGTATAAAAATCATATGACAAATGGCACCTACCTTATTTTCCTTTAAATGATAAGGTCTGCAAAACTTTTCTACTTTAGGACTTTTTATTTTTTAAGAGAAAATGTTTATAGCCATTCCATAAAACTCCCAACAGAAATATTTGGGTTTTGACTGTACCTTTCACATAAATACACATTTCTGTCATTCTCATAGATTGAATTCCATTTGTACAAAATATTGTTATCTTAGATACAATTAAATTAGCATTATTGTGCTATATTGCCTTATCACAAATTTTGTTCTTCACAGCAATTTATATCAGTATGTTATATTTTTAATGCTTTCCTCCAAGTGAATTATATTTCTAGATGTTACTAAGTATGCATCAAGTGTACTGCATCTTGGATATATAAATTTGCAGGAATCATTGATTTTTTTTAATTATAACTTCAAAAGACCCCTGCAGTTCTAGTTATTTGTTGGGTTTCTTTCCTGAGTGAATAACTTTTAACTGATTTGGCACATCAGGCCAAGCATAATCAGGAATTTGGAGCTCTTAAATAATCAAGGCTTCCTAATTAGCACACAGACTGTATGGCCTGGAACAGTAACAGTCTGCTGTTATCTGTTAACTTGAGAATATTTCAGATACACAGGGAAGTGAAATGTTCCAGAATCTTTCCATTCCTTTTTAAAATTTAATCACAGTCTTATGGAGGAGATACTTTTTTTTCATCAACATTTGCAAAAATAAATCCCCAAAGGGGCTTGTTTCTAGTGCGACAGATGAAATAGGGTATAAACATTTGTCTTGGGACTTAACTTCTATGAAGTGAAATGGTCACAGCTTGTTTATAACAAAATCTAAATATCAAAATGATAGAGGAAAATCAGACTATAAATATAAGGTAGAGGTCTATATCAGAAGCCAATTATTGTCGTATTGAAATATACACACTTAGATGGGTGAATTTAGTTGGAGACAGTTGACACCAAATATAAAATAGATATCTACAAATAAACTTTACTAGATAAAATGAGATTATTCCCATTTTTCCTGTATGACCAATAATTAAGGATAAATTTATTGAGTCTTATTTAAAAAACAAGAATAACCAAACAATAAAACCCCAAATCCAGCTGAACATGGGTGAATAATTTCAAAGTACATTGGTACTCAAATAACCAAATAAAATTATTACCTGCTTTGATATGAATGGGTGCTGCTATCGTAAAATATGACATGTTGGATAAGATGCATGGACATTTTCTAATTGTTCCTCAGTAGGTACAAAAGGGTATCTGTTTTTGTTGCTATTGATGGTGATGATAGTGATGATGATTATGATGATGGTGAAAGATTTGAAAGGAAGTGATCCTTAGTAGGTGTTACAAATTGAAAGAATATATGCTTTGAAAGTTTAATTATAATAGTATAATCGTGGAAAGACCACATAATGTTAATTATTGCCAAATAAAGCAGTTTGTAGTTATATGAACATAATACTTAAAGTAATATAACATTTCTTTTCACAGTTTATTTTAGAATTATTAGTTAATGTATGGAAATTTTTATTTCATAGCATTTTATTTCTGGTTATAAAATTAACACATGCATGCTAAAAACAAACAACAACAACAAAAGCTAAGTATACTAACATATAAAGAAGGAATAAAGAGTGTCCATAACCTTTTCTCCTAGGTAGTGGTACATTTAATACAATTATTTGCTATGTTTAGATGTAAATATTTTTAAATGTCTACATGGCCCTTTCTGAATGTATCAATATAAAAATATATGGTTACTTATGTATTTTGTGTCATGATAATTATAGTGGATATATATTATTTTGAGTTCTGTATTTTTCATTTTTAAAATACTTTTCTATATAATATATTTTGTTAATATACCTTTATTAGTGAAGAGATTTACTAATAGTTGAGCGCTTGTTATTTTTTGCTCTCATAAATAATACTATTAAAATAACTATGAATATTAGAAAACTTTTCTTCGGATTTTAAGAAATAACCAGGTCAGAGGTCACTTCATTTCAAATTCTATCAGTGTTATTTAAAAAGGTCAGTTGGCTCGTGTAAAATCATTCATTTAAAATTCTATTAGCATCAAAACCCTTTAGTAAGCACCATGGAACATCCAAATTCAAATTCAAATTTTGTATTAGGAAGTTACAATTTACTAGGGAAGAAAAATAAGCATATATATTTTTCACTTGATTAATACAGCTCTACAGTATATCATTTTTTTGGGGGGGATTATAGATGATTTTTTATTTTAGCCTTTACACTTTCCTGTGTTTTACAAAATTTCTGCAAGGAACATGGGATTTTTAAAATATAATAAACATGTTTTTTTTTTAAGACAAACATACAAAAATCAATTGTATTTCTTTGTACTAGCAATGAAAACATGGACACAAAATAAA